>NC_092369.1:3057053-3182236 GCF_030848805.1 Temnothorax longispinosus
TCTTTGTCCCCACTTACGATAAACTAAACCGTCTCTCATCTCATAGTACCGATCTTCTGATTTTTCTAATTTTTCTCGGATCTCACGAATTTTCGGATCTAATGTTTGACATAATTGTAAGTTCGCCTCGAACGAATTATCCTCGACTACGAGTACTTCGTACACTTTACTCAATGCATCAACATGAGGCATCTTTGTTCCCGCTCGATGTTCGGTATAATAATCGAAATCTTGCATCTCTAAAGCCCATCTGGCTATACGCGGGTTTATGTCTTTCTTCTTTAAAACGTCTGTATTAAGGAATTACAATCCGTAACTACTTTAAATCTTATACCGTGCAAATATATTCGGAATTTTCTAAACGCGTAAACGATAGCTAATGTCTCCAACTCGAAGCTGTGATACCTACTTTCGACCTCTGTAGCTCGCTTTGAGTAATAAAACACTGGATGGAATTTTCCATCTTCCTTCTTTTGCAATAAGGCCGCTCCGAAACCAGCCGAACTAGCATCACAATGTAATTCTGTTTCATCTACTGGATTATACAATGCCAAAACAGGTGATTTAATCAGTTCGTTCTTTAAAGTTTCAAATGCCTCCATTTGTTCGTTACCGAATTTGAATACAGCATCTTTTCGCAATAAATCATACAAGGGTTTTGCAATTATCGAGAAGTCTTTTACAAATTTACGAAAATACGCACACATTCCTAAAAATCTTTGAACTCCTCGAACATCCGTGGGTACAGAATAAGTCTTTACTGCTTTTATTCCCGACTAGGGCGGATTCCGTCTCCCGTCACAATGTAACCCAAAAAGTCTATTTTGGTATACAGAAACTTGCACTTGTCTATCCGTAATTCTAACCGATTTTCTATTAATGTTCGAAAAAGTATTTTTAGCACCTCTAAATGTCGCTCTAAAGTTCGCGTCGCTATAAAAAAGTCATCCAGGTAAAGTCGCACGTCACCTGATCGAACCAATTCGTCCATAACCTTCTCTACATGTTCTTGAAACGTCATGGGTGTCGTCAGCCCAAACGGCATCTTAGTAAACTCAAATTGCCCTAACGGGGTAATGAATGCTGTGTATGGAATACTTTCTTCCGCAACGTCAATGTGGTAAAATCTGTCTTTAAGGTCTACCAAACTAAAATACTTGTTACCATTTATTGACTTTACTACTTCCTCAATAACCGGAATAGGATGATTTACTCGTTCAGTTAGCGCATTTAAAAACCGATCGTCTATACACATCCTTATTTCGCCCGATTTCTTTGGAACTAATACTATTCGTGAAGCGTATTGTGATTTACTCGGTCTAATAATTCCCTTGGATTTTAATTCTTCGATTATTTTCTCTACTTGCGCACGCTCGCGATAAGATAGTCTACGTGGTGCAAAATGGAATGGGGTATGTTTCTTAAGTTTAAGTTTAAGTTCCGTATGCACTTTCGGAGTAGGCGGTCGTTCTGCTAGCAAATATTTGTTTCTAAACAACTCCTTTAAACGCTCATGCCACTCAGGCGCAGTTTCCTCGCTTATATTTAATGCATCCACCTCGTCTACCGCTAATACACTCGCGCTTATATTTAAAATCTCACACGCATCTGTTTCAAGAAAATCTACGCGCTCGTTCTCTTTCTCGCGCTTTTCACTCGCATTCTTTTCGCGACTAACCGTTAATCCCAAAATATTCCACGCGTCTCTACCGATAACAACCGGAGCTTGCATTGATGAATCTGGCACTAAACGTAAAAGTAATCCACTTAAATTTTCGCCTTCGAATTCTACGGTCGCGTTTACTACTCCGCTAATCTCTAACGGGCTCTTATTCAATCCGATATATTTATTATTCTCATTATTCACTCGCGTCACTGATTTTACCGGTACAAAAGATTCTTTTATAAAACTAATCGGACTTCCCGAATCTAACAACGTACGCAGGATCAGTTCTACCGATAGCTCAGTACTCACAAACTTATATCGCAAGTCTCTAAAAATCTGTTCTTCTACGACTCCGATTTGCTTCGCTTCGGTCTCCGTCGATCCCTTCGTCGCGTCCCGTGGTTTCTCCTTGGCCGCGTCCTTCTTAACCTTTTGTAGACAGTTTTTAATTCGATGATCTGCCTTGCCACAATTAAAGCAGGAACCTCGCTCACTTTTCGGCTGCTGACAATCTCGACCTTTATGTCCGAACTCGTTGCAATTGTAGCACCGCACTTTTTTTGCTTGCTGCGACTTCTCCTTCTCCGCACCGTCGTTCGCCTCTTTTTTCGCATGGTCGTTCCCTTTTTGCGATCATCCTTTTCCTTCAGGCTCAAGCCGAACTTGCTCGAACGCTCCTAGTAACGCTTCTTTGGTAGGAAACCGCTGAATCTTTGCTTGATTCCTCAGATGCACATCGGATATGCCCTCAATTAGATGGTCGACGATCTCTTCTTCTTCAATTGGCACCTGATTCGCCAACGTCACCTTGTCGTGGAAATGCTCACTAAATGTCTCAGCCACTTGCCAAACACGTTTCTCGAAATTTCTTTTGAGTATTATCCTAGCCGGTCGATGATCGAACATCTTCCTCATCTCCTCGAGCAACTCTTCGACGGAAATCTCCAGGTGTTCTGGCTTAGAATGGAACCATTTCAGTGCCTGGTCCTTTAACTTCATGCCGACTAGAATTCTGGCAGCTCGATCGTCCAACTCGTATGTCGTACATAACAATTTAAATTGTTTTTCCCATCGCCAGTAGACATCGCTGGTACCCTTGAACTCTGACAGCAACTCGCAGATGGCATTGATATTCGGCCTCTGCCTAACCGTCGCTTGTGGTAATGGTGCCGTTACCGACTGTGTTATCGACCATTGTATTGGCGATCCTGAAGACTCACCGGACGAAGCTGGTACTTCCCTTTCGACCGCTCGCTGCCCCATCGTGTCTCTCAAGGTCGCGTTCTCTATGCGTAACACCTCTAATTCTCGCACCACTAGATCCCTTTCACGCCGCAGTAGATCTAACTCTCGTTCTTGAATGCTCGACTCGGTTGCAGAATTTACCGCTCGCACGCCATCGTTTCCGGCGGCCATGTTGTCCTGCCCGTCCTCTTCAACATTCGTTTGTTGCTCTGCGCTGTTTTCTCCGCTGCTCATCCCGACACCAAGCGATGCTTTACTTGTCCTCAGTTCACTTGGATCGGCTTCGCACAGTCTTACGAACAATTCGGCTTTTCTTCCAGCCTTGCTCAGCCTGAGAGCACCTAATCGTTCTTTCAATTCGATTACGGACCACTGCTCGAAGCTTCTACCACAGTACATGCCGTACTTGCACGCACTCGTCGTCTCGCGCCTTCGTTTCAGCAGACACTCGTGATTCCGGATCCCGCCGATCGCCGTATGCTCTCGTCTCACAAGAACCTCGCACGACTACGAGAACACTAAGCTCGCGAAAACTTCCTCTCGTTCCCGCAGCAACCCGTATGGCCCGTTCTTGTTCGCGACTCGTCACGATTTACTCGCGTCCACTGTCTCGCACGCACGCTTATTGTTCAATTATCAGGATCCGATATACGATCTGATGGATCTGATATACGATGGATCTTATATCCCACTTCTGAATTTGTAGGGTAGTGAATCGACTCGTCGTAATAGAAAACTCTCTTTATTTCAAAACGCCTCTTCACTCGACCACTCCCTACGCAAGACTGTTCTCGACGACTCTTCCCTCGCTTTTCATAACAAATACGCATCGCTTCCCGCTCGCGTCTACCTATCTGCGCGTTACAGTTCCGGTTGTAATCCCGCGTCTTTCAAATCTCCTTGCTCTACCTCCTCCTGCCTTACACTTCTTAGAGTCTGTTCACACGAGGCGATTATTTTGACGCGCGGTTGCGCTGCCGCGCGTGGCCGCGCGTTATCGCGAGGCGAGGTGCGACAACGCGCGCATACGTGCATACACGAAACGGCGTACGCGTGACGACGAGCGTCTATGATACGCTTTGCGGCATTTTAGACACATAGGAACTCGCCGTCGCGCGTATGCCGTTTCGCGTATGCGCGCGTTGTCGCAACTTGCCTCGCGACAGCGCGCGGCTCGTGCAAACGTTAACGCGCGGCCGCAATCGCGCGGCAATCGCGCGGCAGAAACGCCTTGTGTGAACAGGCTCCTTGATCTCCTCGGTATCAGCTCCCTGCCGTCAATATATATTTCACTATCTATCACGTAGCGACGGGCACGATTGTCACTATTTCATGGGTTCCCTGGCGGAAAAAATTTCTATGAATAACTACAAAATTTAACTAGAAATAGAAATTTGTACATTTTTGTTGAAATATTAAATTTTTTGTAGAAATGGTTATTTTTTTGTAGAAATATCTACGAAATAGTACCACAAATTACAATGTTCTCAAATCAAGAAATTATTGCAAGTAGTATTTTATGAAAAACTACAATTTATAAAAAATAGTACAAAGATCTACAAATTTTAAAAATTTAAGAAGAAACAAAATCTTAAAAAATTAAAATATCTGCTTACTTGTAGAATACTACAAAAATTTACAAAAGTGTTTCAATTCTAGCATTTTCATGTAGGATTTTGTAGTATTTCTTAAATTCATGTAGAATTTAATAGATTCTGGCAATTATATTTTATATTTTTTTAAATTTTGTAGAAGTATTTCCGCCAGGGTTATAAAGGTTAATCCAGACAAACTTGCATATAGTGCATAAACATAAGCATAAGAGAATTGATTGGTCCACATGCATGTGCATAAGGAAATAGATCAATCCGTTTCTTTATGCATATGGTTATGCACCTATGCAAGTTTGTCTGGATAGACCTTAACTGACTGACAGCGCGCTGAACGCACTGACTGCACTGAGCGCAGTACGCACACGTCAATATATATTGATATATCGACTCGAATAAATTTACTCGCTGGGTTGATAATATAGCAACACTGTCATGGAGGGAATCCGGGGGGACGCTCGACATGTTCTCAAATGCCATCTATCGAGGCAAAAAGCAACCGTACGTACGGCGACGACGACGACGACGTTTCTTAATAGTAAAATTTACCACTTTAGACTTTGCATCGTAATATCTCCGCTCGTAGGGCACGTAGCGGAAAAATAAAAACACTTTTATTTGTAAATCAACCCAAGCTATCGATCAAGCCTACTTAGCACTTGATCCGTTCACTCGTTATTGAGATCTCAAAATATCGGGTACTCGCAACTCGTGCGTTCGCGTAAAAGAGTCACGGTGCGTCTCGCTCCGCGCGTACTTGGCGCGAGACACTACCGTGTCTCTTGATGTAATCATATATCCCAGCAAACACAGATATATAACGATTATATTGCCAGTATATAACAAAACGTAACACGCAATATAACACGATCGTAACAGTTATATAGACGTTAGTTGTAATTTCCCACTATATATAATATAAATATAGATATATAATATAAATATAGCAGTGTTATATAACATTTATATAGCAGTAATATAATTTAAAGAATTATTGTAATATAACTGCAGTGTAACCGTTCCCTTACATTTTATTGTACATTAATTAATTTATAATTTGCCTTTTGTACATACTAATTCCAGAAAAGGTTTTTAAATTAATTCTAAGCGAAAACAAACTGTTTTATTTGCTTTTGCTTGAAATTAATTTAAAAACCTTTTCTGGAATTAGTATGTGCAAAAGACATACATGTTTTTGCGTAGGAAAAGGACAAATATAAATATTTAATAATAATTTTATTAGAAATATTATTGCAAAATTTTTTCAAAGTATACATATATTTGCTTATAAAATTTAATTAATTACGAGGGTCGTTCAATAAGTCCTTAAAGTTGCATACAAATCAATTACAAAAAACGAATCAAGATACTAAACAGATAAGCGGAATTTTGATTAATTGCATTGTATCCAACTTATCAGGCTATAACTGATGCATTTTAATCAGTCAAAACGTGTTTAGAAACAACCACATTAAAACATCATTTAATAGCGTTAATATACACCGCGATGTCTCTCAATATACGAAGGAAGATTAAAATCTATCTAGTGACTAAAGCTTGTTGGAATGACCGCTATAATTAATGTGAACCATCAAACGCATCAACCGTATCAAATACATTAATTAATGTACACTAATGTACACTGATATACAAATATATGTCGAAAGTTTCATTCTTACCGTGTTATTTTTAATGGTTAATTCTTCAGCCAATTTAGAGATGGTTTTTTTCTTATTAAAAATATTGAATTTGCATATTTGTATTTTCCACAATTTTCCAATATTATATGTCGCAGTACACGTGTTAGAATATATGTACATATATATTGCACGATAGCCAAATTCAGCGAGAATCTAAGAGTTAGAGCGCGCAGGAGAGGGCAAACGTACACATGTACGCCTCCCCTCCCCGTGTGTGTGAAGTATCACGACGTGATGCGTGATGCGAGAGAGCGAAGCAAGGGCGTATTACGGACAATACGGACTCACTGCTGTATAGACTCGCGCTGAGAACGGAACATTGATTGTATCACCAATAGTTATTACTCTATCACGGTTAAATATACTTTTGCACTAATAGTTATTACTCTTCATATCACTCCAAGTATTACCGCATCCACAATCCCTTCATGGTAGCAGAGCGTGGTTGTCGGGTTTGCTTGGGTGATCCAGCATCGGCTTTAATAAGGTAAAAGTGTTAGAGCAAAGAAGAGTCCGAACACGAAGGAACGTTCGAGAACATACAAGAAGACAAAATGGAGAGAAAGGAAATCACGATACCGGTGTTTGATGGAGAAGACTACAGCATGTGGAAGAAAAAAATTACTATGTTTCTAAAGTTAAAACATTGTGATGAGGTGATAACCAGAGCAAAAGTAACAGCGGATAAAGAAGACTGGGATGAGAACGATTTGAAGGCGATAAATCTGATTTATAGTGCCATATCGAATAAACAATTGGAGTTTATTTGCGAAGAAACTACAGCTTATAAAATTATAAGAAAACTGGACGAGATGTATTTGAAAGAGTCTACGGCATTACAAATTGTGTGTCGAAACAAATTGGAAAAACTGAGACTAGAAAAGTACAGTGATACAGCAACATTTTTTAGTGATTTCGAGAAAGCAGTCAATGAATTGAGAAGCGCGGGGGCTAAAATAAGCGAAAAGAAAAAATTGAATTATATGTTGAACACGTTGCCAAGCCAGTATAGTTACATTGGCGATCTAATAGACACATTAAAAGAAGAGGATCAAACAGCAGCATACGTGAAAAATAAAATTCAAATTGCTGAAATAAAAAATAATAACGATCATGAAGAAAGAAGATCAAACGCCTTTGCGGCAAAGAAGAGTCCAAGGGGAAGCTGCTTTAAGTGTGGAAAAACAGGGCACTTTGCAAGAGAGTGTCAAGATGGCGGCCAAGCAGGACACAACGGCGGAACATGGCGAGGCTCAATACGCGGTCGCAGCCGAGGCAGAGCCGGAAGAGGCAACTACGGCAGAGGGCGCAGCAACTTCCGTGGCCAACAAGGAGCGAACATGAGCGAACAGAGCGGATCAGGCGCGGGCGCAGGCGCGAGCGCATGGATAGCGACGGCACACGCGGCGAAGAGTGACTCTAGTCAGGACAGGTTAGATAATAAAATCCAGTGGTTATTAGATAGCGGGTGTACCGATCACATTATTAATAATGAGAAATATTTTGAGAAAAATATTTTGCTTAAAGAACCAGTCAATATTTATTTGGGGGATAATAGATATATAAAAGCAACAAAGGTAGGAAATGTAGTAAGCTATTTCGACGCGTTTGGTAAACGAAAGGAAGTAAATATGAGTAATGTTTTTTATGCCGAAAAAATGAATACAAATTTAATAAGTTTCGGAAAATTAACAGATAACAATACGATTATTTCAAAAGGAAATACAGCAAAAATAATAGATGAGAATAATAAGGTAATAGCGGTAGCATACAAGGAAAATCGAACTTACAAAATAACAAGTACCTTGAAATGCGAAGAAATGTTAGTAAATACAGCCGACAGTAATAATAAGATCATGAGTTTGAAGGAGAAATGGCATAGACTAAATACTTTATGTAAACAGCAGTTATTAACGGGCATTCCAAATGAACTTGAGTCAGAGTTTATGAAATGTAAGACGTGTATTGAAAATAAGATGCATAACTTGCCATTCAGTAACAATAGAACAAAAGCTAAAGATATTTTAGAAATTATTCATACTGACGTATGTGGTAGCTTTAAAACAGCGGGTTTAAAAAGAGAAAAATATTTTGTGTCATTTATTGATGATTATAGTAAAATAGCCAAAGTGTACTGCATTAAATCTAAGGATGAAGTATTTGATTGTTTAATTCAATTTATTAATGAATCTGAAAACTTAACTGAAAAGAGAGTTAAAATATTGAGATGTGATAATGGCACAGAATATTTAAATAATAGATTCTACAAATTTGCAAAAGAGAAGGGAATAATTATAAACAATTGTCCAGCGTACGTACATGAACTGAATGGTACTGCGGAAAGGTTTAATAGAACAATAATGAATATAGCACGTTGTCTATTAGCGGAGGCAAAAGTACAAAAAAGATTTTGGCCAGAAATAATCTGTGCAGCGACTTATTTGAAAAATCGCACGTTAGCTAATACTATAGAAAAGAAAACTCCGTATGAAATATTCTTCAAGAAAAAACCAAATGTAGAAAATTTGCGACTGTATGGTAGTAAAGTTTTTGTAAAAAGACCTGAACAGTGTAGAAATTCTAAATGGGACGAAAAGGCAAATATGGGTATTCTATTAGGTTATAGTGATGTAGGATATAGAGTTCTTGTAAATAATAAAATAATAGTTGCGAGACACGTTGATATTGTAGAAAAAGACGTAAAATGTATTGGTATTGATTATGATGATGATATTGAAAGCAACGCTAGTCTAGATGAAAGCTTAAGTGACAATGTGTTCGAAAGTGAGAACGAAACCAAAGAAAAGAAAAATAAAATAAAAGGGGAAGATACTAAAAAGTCAGAGTTAAAAATTCCACGTAGATCTACACGCGATAGAAAAAGTCCAATAAGATATCCAGAGAACAGTTCTAGTAACATTTATGTAAATTATTGTAGAGTTGATACCCCATGTACATTTGAGGAGGCGTTAAATAGTAACAATTGTGAAAATTGGAGAAAAGCTATAGACAAAGAAATAGAAAGCTTAAAGAAGAATAAAACATGGGAGTTAGTTGATAAACAACAAGGTATGGGTATATACAAGAAAATCCGATGAAACGTATAAAGCTAGGTTAGTCGTAAGAGGCTTTCAACAGACGAATGTAATTGATGACATATACGCTCCTGTAGCAAAAACTCAAACCTTAAAAATCATGTTGTCCTTTTGTTGCCAGTCTGGTTTTATTATAGAACATATGGATGTTACTACAGCATTCCTTAACGGTAAAGTAAGCTCGGAGGTATATGTCAGTCAACCTAAAGGTTACAATGATGGAACAAATAGAGTTTGTAAATTGTTGAAAGCATTATACGGACTACGAGAAAGTCCAAGAGCGTGGTATGAGTGCTTGGATGAATATTTAACAGAATTAGGATTTAAGAGAAGTAATCTTGATTATTGCTTATACACTTATGGAGAAGGAATAGAGGCTATATACCTATTAATTTATGTCGATGATTTGTTGATATGCAGTAAAAGCAAAAAGAAAATTCAGAGTATAAAAAAGGCTCTATTAGAAAAGTTTAAAATGAAAGATTTAGGTGAAATTAAAGAATATCTTGGTATTAATGTAGAGTATGATTATCGAAAATGCGAAATGAAATTAAGCCAAACCAAGTATATAAAGTCACTAGCTAATAAATATCAATTACAGAATAGTAGATTATATAGCACTCCTATGGAAACGAATCTGAAAATTGAAAAGGCTGAAAATTGCGAGTCAGATATTAAATATAGAAATTTGATAGGTGCTTTACTATACATAAGTTCAAGTACAAGACCTGATGTAAGTCATAGCGTAAACTATTTGAGTAGATATCAGAATAGTTATAATGAGACACATTGGAAGTATGCTTTGCGAGTATTGAAATACTTATACTTAACAAAAGATCTAAATTTGCATTATAAAAGAAATGAAAATTGCGAAATTATAGATTGTTTTGTAGACGCAGATTGGGCTGGCGATAATGTAGATAGAAAATCTACCTCTGGATATGTAATTAGGTTATTCGGAAATGTAATTGACTGGAAGTCGCGAAAACAAAAGTGTGTAACAAAAGCTTCCACTTACGCTGAGTATGTAGCTCTATCTGAGGCAGTCAGTGAAGTAAAATTTATACGAGAATTGATAGGAATATTTAATGTAAAATTGAGTGATCCTGTAAAGATTTTTGAAGACAATTCTGGAGCAATAAGCATTGCAAAGTATGGAAACTTCACAAAAAATTCAAAGCATATAGAAGTACACTATCATTATGTACATGAAAGTGTGAAAGAGAACTTGATAGAAGTATGTAAAGTCGCCTCAGATGAGAATATTGCGGATATATTTACTAAGGCACTGTGTAAAGAAAAGTTTGAAAGGTTTAGAATGTTAATGAATATCAGGTAAAAAAATGTGAAAGCGTGCAGTGTAGATGTAAGGAGGCGTGTTAGAATATATGTACATCTATATTGCACGATAGCCAAATTCAGCGAGAATCTAAGAGTTAGAGCGCGCAGGAGAGGGCAAACGTACACATGTACGCCTCCCCTCCCCGTGTGTGTGAAGTATCACGACGTGATGCGTGATGCGTGAGAGCGAAGCAAGGGCGTATTACGGACAATACGGACTCACTGCTGTATAGACTCGCGCTGAGAACGGAACGTTGATTGTATCACCAATAGTTATTACTCTATTAAATATACTTTTGCACTAATAGTTATTACTCTTCATATCACTCCAAGTATTACCGCATCCACAATCCCTTCAACACGAAATTAAAATTTTACTAAAATCTACTTGAAATTATTATAAAAGTATGATTTTATCTATTTAGATGATATAAATTTAACTGTCTATTATTTGTTGTTAATTTAAAAATTATAAAATATTTTCATTGAAAGGTCAACTCCAAATTGACTAAAGAACTTGTTAAAAATGAACACGGTAAGAATAGATTCTGTGTATCTCCATAAAGAAAAAAGTTTTTACTGGAGATCCATGTCTCTTTCTATTTAAGCGTTGTGCCAAATAGTAGCGTGTGCCTACGAACTTCGTCTAACATTCGTAATTAAATAGATTAATGTTACAAAGCGTCAATTGAATCCCATGGCCTTTATCTTTACATATTCATAGAGCATTACATTCTCGAAGTGCTAAGCATCCGAAAGTATGTCGGTCGTTGTGTCTTCTTCTCCTAATGTGAGTGGAATGACTAGTTGCATGTTAACCGATACGTACATACAGAGGATAACGTAACTGTTTGTCCAGAGTCATTATCTCGTGCTGAAAATATTAATACGTAACGTAATGCGCACCATATAAATTATATAAGAACACATGCCGTTTTCAATGCTAACTTACTTCTGTGTTCCTCCTCAAACGTAATCTTAACATACGCGAGTCTTGGACATGTTTTACTTGACGTTGTTCATTCAGTGAAAATAGAAACTCTAAAAAAATTTCATATTTCTGTTATTAACTTTGATCTAAAAGTATTGAATCAATCAACTGATAATCTAAAGCTTACTTTATTAGAATTTTATGCTCTTTGTGATTTTCCTTGATATGCTCATAGTCTAGTCTGTGGTTTCTTTCAATCCGCAGGCTAGTTGTGTCTAAAGTCATTAGTAAATCTAGTCCATAATGGAATGCCTTCCATCTCCAAATGTGTTCGCCTGGCTTCTCGACACATCTGCCGCACCGAAAGCACTCCTTGGAAAATTTCTCTTCTGTCATTTGCGCCGGACTGCACGTGGAGCAGAAAATACGTAGTTCCGTCTATATTGATTCTATTAAAAAAGAAAAATTTAATTGTAGCATTTGTAGACTACCCTCTGTCTTTATTTTTATCCATTCTTAACAAGTGAAGCCACTGTTCTCTGTAAGCATCGTGCAGCCAGTCTGGTGGTATTAAATTATCACTGTATAAGATCTTGTCGTCGTGTTCATGTAACAGCAGATATTTCATCCTCAGTGCTTTGAAAGGCGCTGCATATTCCTTGCTCTCTTCAGTCGTTAAAAATGGCTCGGTCCACTTATGATTTTTAAAGTATTCATCAATTTTTAGCGTCTCCTCGTAATTATACAGTGTGCATAAATGTGCAAATAACCTGAAAATAGAGCAATCACATATAATTACACAACAAACACACAGATCCATTACTTGTTACTCTCAGAAGTCAAATATGGATCATTTATAAACGTATCACAAGCGTAGCATCATGTATATGAAAAACTCTGTTTGCAAAATAATCAAATCAGGACTGGCGACCAATTCTGTCATCAAGTCTGGCGAAATTTCCTTCAAAAAGGACGGATGTCGCCATCCGTAACCCAACAGATTGACTTCCAGCCATCGTTTCACCAGCTGCTTTCACAGTAGACACACCATACGACACAGCTGCGTTATAATACGACACAACAGTCTCACTGTTTGTAGTCTCCACCATTATGTCTACGCACTCATCTATTAAGCCTTGCAGTTGAAACAGTGTAGACGTTGCCAGAATAGAAACCATGTCTTTCGGCTCCAAACTGACCTCGTCTTGATACAACGAACCCAATACCACAGACAATGCTGAAACAATTTTAGATATTATTTCTACATGACACGATATAAATCCTTTCTCATATTATTCTTAGTTATTTTTCTGCAGAGTAATTTGTATGTTTAATTCCACGACGTGTCCTTACAATTTATCGTAATATTAGGATCCGTGATTTCGACACTGATGACTTTTTCCTTAGCCTCTCTCCAAGAACCGGAAAACATAGTAGCAAAATATGGACTCTAAAAAAAGAACACATTTTTCTTCACATATCCTAAACTTACATATTGTTGACTAAAACCATAAACAATAAACCATAAACCATAAACACAAACAATAAACTCGTAAATTATCTACCAACGAAAACGTGATGAAATTACAACACCAACTGTACAGAATCAATCGGATAACGAAGTATCTCGCTCCGAAATAAGATTACAGAAACCGACCCTTTAGGGTATTTTCCGTTTCACGCACGATTGGCACGAGCAGAAGCGGAAAGAGACCGCAAACTTGCGCGCGCCGCTATGGCGCATGCTATCAAAGTTATATAATTCCGGCGGTAATTGAAATTATGTTATATAATATTTATATAATATCAACGCAATCGTTGTTGTATAACACGCATATATTGCAGTTGTATAATTGTGCATTTATTATAACATATGAATAACGGAGCAATATAATAGTTTTATAACCTAGTTATATAATAATAATAAAGTAAAGTTATATAACTGTTATGCTACTACAGTATAACACCTGTTATATAATCTGTTACTCCCAGGTTATATATCAATTATATTTGGTGTTTGCTGGGATGATATCATATATAAGTACGGAAATTTTGTTTTTTATATATAACGCTACAAGAAATTATATATAATCATACAGGGTGTCACATTTTAAAAAGCGCACCTCAATAATTCTTTAACGAAGCATTTTCAGCAAAAATGTTTCAGACAAAAGTTGTACGGTTTCGAGTTGTACATAAAATGGTGTCATTAATTTCAATAGTTGCTTGAAGATCACGTGAAGGTCACCTTCAATTTTTTAAATGAAACCGCTTATTTTTTATTGAATATTCTTGTAGCTTATCTCGAGGGCTTTCCAAAACACTATGATTAAATGTTTTTTTTTGTTAAGTATTTTTCGAGTTACAAGACTTGAACGTTACGGTACCGCCAGCATTAGTTGCTCAGGGACATTGATATGACGTCGTTGTCTTCTTACATTAAAACGCTGTCTTTCACATATTGGCAATCACTCGATCATTAGGATGATGTTTATCAGGAAAATGATCATACATTCGAGCTGCTGTACGGTAATAGGCTTCAATAGAAAAAAATAAAATATTCTGAAAATTTTTTAAAATATTTTTTATACTTATAAAACGCTATAAATAACATTAAAACATTATTGTTTAAGTTTATTTTGCAGTAAAATTTATTTAAAGATCGTTATATATATAGTCAACGTGAGTCCAGTAATCGCGCATGATTGGTCGTGACGTCATTATTAGCTATTTTGGATAATTCGCTAGTTTGCAGTAATCCAATATACACATCGTTTTGATTCCGTAATTCCGTTGTTAAGCTATATCCACACAAACTTGCATAGGTGCATAACCATATGCATAACGAAACGGATTGGTCTATTTCCTTATGCACATGTATATGGACATGGACCAATCAATTCTCTTATGCTTATGTTTATGCGCTATGCAAGTTTGTCTGGATGACCTTTATTAATATAAAAGAAGAAATGTGTGACAGTGGTTTTGTGAAGGCGCAATCAAATAATCTTCCTAAAGTTTCCACAGGAATGATTGCTGATTATTTTATGAATAATGAGTGTTACAATGTGGCCGAATCAAGTGGAGCTAAAATGAAAAGGTAAAATAGTTAATGCTTATTAATAAACTATATTGTTCAAATACGAAAGTAAGTGTAATAGTATTTTACCTAAATTTATTTGATAATAATAATTGTATACACTTAGAGCGTAACCTTTGAAACCTAACCTACAAAAATTATCAGTAACGCTTTGTTCGAGATCACGAATGCTCGAGATCACGAATGCTCTTAAATATTCTTATTCTCATTTAGACGACTGTGTCATGAGTCACAGCGGATCGCCCCTTGTTTGTTTCGCGCTCACGTTATAAGAATTATTCTCCGTACGAAGCCGAGTCACTCTCTGGCACGGTGGTCCTTTCGACGATCAATAATTACGAGGACAATGGCTATGTGCATCTTCGATATTCACTTCGAGAAGCTTCTTATCCATGACATTTTGACCTTAGCTAAGCATTCGTCATCCCTGGTGCGTTCTTTGTCTCGGGTGGGTATAAAAACCCATAGAACCTACAGCGCGCCGTCATTCGTCAACAGTGTGTCAGTAGATCAAGATCTGTCATCAATCGATATTGTGATCACAGATGATATAATAAAATAGATAACCAACTCCTGGCTTTTGCTTTAAAAACAGTGTTTTAAGCGCCACCTGGGCGAATATACATGAGCGAACTAATATTCAATATGGCCGACTTCTATATATATATATATATAT
This sequence comes from Temnothorax longispinosus, assembly GCF_030848805.1. Classification (NCBI taxonomy): domain Eukaryota; kingdom Metazoa; phylum Arthropoda; class Insecta; order Hymenoptera; family Formicidae; genus Temnothorax; species Temnothorax longispinosus. The sequence goes on from NC_092369.1 coordinate 3,072,418, forward strand.
ATATATATACATTTATCCCAGCAAACACAGAATACACCGAGTGCGCAATTTGCTATCAAATTGCGCACTCGGTGTATTCTGTGTTTGCTGGGTATTTATATATAGTAGACTAATAGAGTGTACTAATAAAGTATAATCAGTATGTTCATTCTGTATCGGTGCTTTCATTCTTATTAAAAAGATCAAAGTACCGATACAGAATAAACATAATAATTATATTATATAAAAACTAATAAAAATTCTGTATACATAGGAAAAATAGTAAATGTTAAGTTATAAATTGGATAATAAAAAATTTTATTTTTAATTATAAAATGTCTTTATTTTAATATCAATAATATCTAATATTTATTATTATATTATTATTATTAACAGCCGCAACTTTTTAGTAATATATATAAAAATCAATTTTTAAAAATAATATTATATAGAAATATTATGCACGGGGGGTATGAGGCGCTCCCCGGATTTGCGATTGGTCGACAAATTTTCTCGAAGGACCAGAGGGCCCGTGCCCTCGCGAAAGTGAATAAAGCGAAGCAAGCAAACGAATATCAAAAAATGCGAGGCGACTCACCGTGTCGTTGCCCGGCGCCTCCTGGGTGTCGACGTCGTCCTCCCGTTGGCGAGATCTCTGGCGTGCAAGGCGAAAGCATGCAACAGTCCGGTATAGCAAGCAGGCACGGACCGGCAGGTATAGCAAGCAGGCACAGATAGGCAGGATAGCAAGCAGTCACAGATAGGCAGGATATCAAGCAGTCATAGATAGGCAGGATATCAAGCGATTAGGCCTTCGTGGTCTGCGATGGGCGACCGAGCACTCCAAGTTTGCACATGCGAAACGGTAACGTGTGAGCTTCACGACGTTCGACTGATGAGTCCCTCTTCCGTTCTCTCGGCTCGCGCACCTGCGAAGTACGGCGCGAGCGAGTACCGAATTCTTCTCATAATTGGGGATGCCACCCGTGGGCGGGCAGCACGAGTCGGGTGAGTCGCGCGAATATCGACAAGTGTACTAATCGCGATCCACCGACGTTTCGCTAATAGGCGCGATAATTCAACCCGGTATAACTGATCAATACAAGAACCGTACAATTAACATGTGAAACGACAACACGAAATCAATCCTATCATTAACTACTATTTACACTATGATACACGGCGGTGCGCCAAACATATTATAATATGTAAATATTTTATTATGTAAGAACAAAGTTTACACTTTTCTGATATATCTTTTTTGCTTTTTTTAAATATCTATTATGTAAGAATATTATAATATCTTATTATGTAAGAACAAGTTTACACTTTTCTAATATATCTTTTTGCTTTTTTTATAATGATCAATAGCTTGCTTAAATATAATGTTGCTAGCTACGTATCGAGTGTCACGACCAGATAAAATTCTGTTCACAGATTTACAAAATGTATATAGAAATAATTTAATAATTACTTGTATAACAGCATGTTTTAATTCTTCTTTATGTTCGATGCATTTAACGAAAGACTTTAGCTTTTCGTACACACGCTCACGTAATAAAACAGAAACATTTCTGCGAAAACATAATGAAGAAATGTTTTCATTTAAAACAGAATCAGCTTCAATAAATATATCATTCAAAAAGCACATAGATGGATACGTTAGAGATGGTTTTTCTTTAACATATTCTGCATTAAATTAATTGTATATATTCTGTATGTGATGTGTCCGTACTTAAAAGACTTTCTTTACATGCTATACAATTTTTAAATTTTTTCATTGACAAACTTTTTTTTACAACCCAGCCAGCAACGTATGATCTATTGCTTTCTTGTAGTGGATATGCTTTATGGATATTTTCTATATTTTTTAACTTGAGATGATTCTGTTAAAAAATCTTCTTCTTCTACCGTTTGTTCTGTAATATTATTTGCACAAGTAGCATTTTTTACAAACTGTTTTAAAGTAAATAATAAATCGCCGTCATTTATGTTTTCGCAATTGGATCCCACAGATCTTCTAGCAGTAAAATTATTAATTAATAATGTTTTGTATGACCCGCAAAATTGACTGCACGACGGATTTATATTTCTGCGTCCATGACTACGAATTAAACCAAAAAAATTTTCTAAAGGATCCTGATTGATATTTCTTGTTTTTAAAAATCTTATTCCTTTACTTTCAACAATGTTCCATATTTTTTTAAAACCACGCAAAGTAAATATCCAATTTTTTAACGATGGTATACATTTAACTGGTCGTTTAGTTTTCGGATCGACATATCGCATATTAGATAATCGTTTAATGGCATATGGCCAAAAGTTATGATGCTTACTATTTTTCGTTACTGCTACGCGTAGAGGAGTTTGTGGATGCAAGGTATGTGCGTTAACGGAATCAAAAATTTTATTAAAAAGATCCAATGCCACTGCTGTGTCATATCCTGCCTTGTTTGGTATTTGTAACTGACCAATCTGTGATTCAATAAAGCCTCCTAAAAAATGATAAATTACATGCAATTAGATTATATACAATTTATATTTATTGTTATTGTTACAATTATTTATTATGTGCAAATTAGTAAATTTAAAAAAGTGATAGTAAGATTGATTAAATTACCTTTAATTTTGCTATTATATTCTACATATCCCGATAATCTTGCACTGCAAACTTGAGCAGCACATTTTACTTTCATTTTTTTATTTTTGATTTAATGACATGTTGGTCTGTTAATTTTGGTAGTTGGCGATTTAACGTATTTGTATACATATCCATTTTATATGCCATTTCAATAATGTCCCATGACGCAAACTGTCGTTCGTTTTCTTTCAATATGGTGATATCAAGTTCTAAATTTTAAATAATAAATTGTTACGGATTCCTTTTAAAAGATGTGGTGGATCAAAAATAGGTACAAATGTTTTGCCCAAAAAGTTGAATAATATCTTCTGAAATATGGAATAAAAAATTGTTTTATGTATTTTAATTATGTTTTTTAAATTATTTTATGTATTTTATACTTACGATATTCTTGACCTGTTCTTATACATTCGCGTTTTGAATCCTGAAGAAGACTGTTAATACATGTCATGTTCGGTCCGCCTTGGTCACATACAGTTGCAATAATTATCAACCCAGCTTTAGTTAATTCTTTTATAATTCCTTTATACATCTCAACAATTGTGCAGATTTGGTTTGACTTTTACAAAAGCCATAATACAATGGAATTTTCCAAACCTTTCACAATTCCTCGTATCATAAATACCATACATGATCTGCTATGAGAGATGTACGTCTATGTCCCCAATCTTCAAAACCAATGATTTTATCATTTGACTGATCGTATTGCAAATTGGCTTCTAATGACATCTCATCCCACATTAACACGCATAATTTGTCATGATCGTTATTTATTTGTGCCATATGCTGCTGCAGATGCTCAAAAATAAATTTGTTGATTCCTGGTTGTAATGAGATTGTTTGTAACAAACATTTGAGAGTTTAGGACTTGGCAGTATAAATAATTTTGATAGTAGCTTGTAACAAGAACCAGATTGTTTTATATAGTGATAATGCTAAAATTTTTTCATCAAGCGTAAATCTTCTTCCCTATATGTGGAGAATAATGTATATTAAATATAAAATAAAATAATTATTTTATTCATGATATTTTGTATAATGTATTTATACAACAATATTGCATAAACAACATTATATATTATTTATGTGTTTATAATTTATAATAATCAAAAATAGTTGCATGATATACAATAATATAACATTTTTCAAAAAAGATAGATACTATTTTTGTATTGTTGCAATGTAAGGTATTTTTAGCATTACAATCAACATATATACATTATTTTAATTGTACATAATAATAAATTTTTTAGTTGGTATACATGATTCTTACATTTATAATACTTGATTCTTGCATATAAAACATTCAAAAAGTAATAAAAAATAGTTATGTTATCTATCAATGATTTTTTCAATAATTTTATTTTCCAAAAAATAAAATCATTGTCTGTAAATAGAAATAAAGTTATTGTAATTTAAAGCATATATTTTTCAAATATATTGAACTTCGTTTTGGACACGTTGATTGTAACGAAGATTTTAATGGTAATTATGCAGTATAGGGGAAGCACCTCCGATGACCTTGACCTTGACATATGTTGTCAAGGTCACCCTCCTGAGTGACCTTCAGAAGGTTTTAGCCGTCGCTCGCTATTCGTTAAAAAGTTATTAACAAAAAAAGTTTCGAAAATATAGCAGCTATTTTGAGTATTGGAAGGCATAAATAACTAATATATACGTGTGTGTACCCTGCTTTAAAAAAAATCACAACTTCTATAAAGCAGGACATACACACATGTGTGTGTGCCCTGCTTTAAAAAAAATCACTACTTCTATAAAGCAGGACATACACACATGTCCTGCTTTATAGAAGTTGTGATTTTTTTTAAAGCAGGGCACACACATGTGTGTATGTCCTGCTTTATAGAAGTTGTGATTTTCTTTAAAGCAGGGCACACACACATGTGTGTATGTCCTGCTTTATAGAAGTTGTGATTTTTTTTAAAGCAGGGCACACACATGTGTGTATGTCCTGCTTTATAGAAGTTGTGATTTTCTTTAAAGCAGGGCACACACACGTATATATTAGTTTTTTATGCCTTCCAATACTCAAAATAGTTGCTATATTTTCCAAATTTTTTTGTTAATAATTTGTTGTGTTAGTTATTCTATATAATTATCAATAATTTATAAAGTATTATAATGTATATTTTATTCATTGATTTTTCAGTTATGGGATACATAATAGACATTGTTTCAAAAAAAGCGTCTATTCGTTCGTTAAAATCAAATGCTCGTTTGAACATGAATTCCGCTAAATAATGGTTGAAGTGATATTCTCTTGTATATATACTTTTCAATATACCAACTATTCTCTACTTTAGATAACTTTTCTTTCAGTATACCAACAATTCACTGTTTTAAATAATTTTCCTTCGTTCATACATGGACCTATTTCTACATAAATATCAGTCATTTATGTCTATTAGTACTCAAAATAATTGCTATATTTTCGAAACTTTTTTTGTTTATAACTTTTAATGAAAACGAGCGACGGCTAAAACCTTCTGAAGGTCACTCAGGAGGGTGACCTTGACAACATATGTCAAGGTCAAGGTCATCGGAGGTGCTTCCCCTATACTGCATAATTACCATTTTAATTCATTAAAAAGTTTTTTGTAATTTACCTTAGGAGAATACTTTACATTCTTTAGTTGCATATTAAAAAATAATCTTTGAGTTGGAGTTAAAGTATTAAACTTTTTACAGAATTGTGCATCTGCAAATTTTTTGCATCTTTCAGGCGTTGTTATAACGTACTACTGTGCTTTCATCTGGTTTCTTTCTTTGCTAACATTACAGCTCTTCTGTATATTTTCGTGCTTTTTAGTGTTAATTGGGATTGCCTTGTAATAGAAGCAAGTATACTTCTTGAGTTTTTGGTGTGCTGGGACGATCAATTACTTCATTTATTGAGTCATTTGGAATATTTTGTGACTCATTGTTTCTACATATTCTGTATTACTTGTAGAGGTTTCATTTGTATAACTGCTAATTTTAGATTGTAACATTATCAGTTGTGTATTTGTTTGTGTACTTGTTCCACATTGTTCATTAATAAGTCAGAAACACCCGTTTCAAATTGTGAATGCAGTTCAGTTATATTTGTATCATGTGTTTCTACTGTATTTGTTTCTATACTATTATATATATTTACACTGGGCACAGCGTTATGTTTCAATCTTCGCCGATTCTGAGTATAGATGTAATCATCAGGCAAGAAATGTAAATGACATACTCTGTATTTTCTTAATTCCTCTGATGAAGTATTTGAAATAATATTATTATTAATAGCTCTCTCCATTTATCTGATAACGTGACATTTTTGGGAAAAAAATGACCAGGGACTCTTGAATTTGACTTACAACCTGGTACGATGCAAATCCATTCAACTTTTGTCATATTATATTTATTGTGCATCAATTTGGAGGCAGCATCCAGTCACGCAACAATAAACTTGTATAAAATCCTTCTTCTTTCTTGAATATAAAACATATGTTCATGTAAAAGTACTATTAAGTACAATAATATACGAGCGATTTGAAAACCGCTATGGTAAAATAATCGCAATGTATTCATACCTGTGTACGTCAATGTATCAAGAGACACGTAGTGTCTCGCGCCAAGTACACCCGGAGCGATTCTATTTACTCGTATCGCAGAAAAATAACCGAAACTCGTGTGTACGAAATACTATGCTCGTGACGCTTGTGTGATTATTCAGCCATATTTCCTAATGTGACGTCACAGAAACGACATAGCCGCCATCTGGACGAATATACTAACATGAACTAACACGGTTACTTTTCATATAGAAGTTTCCCCCCATGATTGTGATGGTCAGTTCATGGTATAAATACAAGGGTATGCTCTTGCGCATATTTCCGAACCCAGCCAATCAGCGACTTGTCTAAGCTTACGTCACACTGAGCGGCACATTTAAGCAGCGAATCTGTAATAGTCATTTATAAAAGCATTTTGAGCGGACAATATGTGAATACAAAATAATGTGATCATTTATGTGAGAGAAAATTCTGTTTTATAAATAAATAAATATATATAAACGAAAATATATAAATATAAAAAAACGCACGTGACATACGGATAAACGCTCATCGTTTCCCGAATTTGTCTCTCGTTGTAGATGTTAGAAACGTTATTGTTATTTGACGAATTTTATAATTATTTTATGTGGGTTGTCTAAATATATGATATTACAGAAAATATTATTATTATTAAGAAAAAAAGAATTGTGTGCATTGAATAAAAGTCATTGCGACGTACCGAAAATTTCACATAAAACGAGATTTTAATTTCCAGTCATTTATTATTAAAATTCTGCGAATTATTAGTTTTAATCAAAAGTGGTCGGAAAACGATTGGAAAAGAATTGTCAGCTGAGACGCAAAACAAAAATATATTGTGGCGTACGACATAAAGAACTATATATGCAGAGGAAAGATGCAGATAAAAGATCAAATAACAATAAATGCAGATATTTAATATACAGGGTTTTTTATTAGTAAATTTTGACATCTTTCTTTTTTTTGCCTGTGATTTGCGATTGCAATTGCTCGGTTCATTTCGCGCAGCCTAATATATGTCCTAGTCCTAATGAGGCATAGTAATGCCTCTCTCGGTATTTTAATTTTCAATTGTGGTTCTATTATTTTTGCTAAGTTTTGAAATATAAGATTTTCTTTATTCAAACTGGATCCGTGATATTTAGCAAACTCAATATTCATTATACGAGCACATTGTAATAATTTGTCACTCGGATACATACATTTTCCTCGCGAAATAACTTGCAGCCAATCTTGGTCACCCGTTGTTTCCAATTGGCGCGTTTCAATACCTAATGTTTTATCTGTGCTTTTAAATCTAAATGCTACGTATCCGGCTATATATTTTAAACTCTCTTCTTCGATAGCCTCGCTAATATTAAAATCTTCTAATTTCTGTAATAACTGTTCTTCCTCATAACTTGGAGTAAGATAGAAATTTTCAAAAATATAACTTATTTGGCCTTTCTTATTGGTCATTACAAAAGATTTTAATGTAGCCCTCTTGACAAAATAGATTGAGAACCTCTAGTCTAACGTTACAAGAGTCTGGACAAGATACGTGAACAGAAAGAATGTAATAACTTTATAATTGTGAAATACGTATTGGCAAAAAATAAACGTTAGCTTGTGAAACTGTAATTCTTGAGTGTACGAACAAGTAGAGTGTAAGAACAAGTAACTCTTTTGTGTTTACGTATTGAAATCTGTAATCATGTATGAAAGACGAACATTATCGAGTTTGAAAAAACGATTTATAAGGAGCTCGCGTTTCTCGATGCGTTATTTAAACAAACGTAGTTGCTCTACTTAAGTATGTCAAATGATATCGTTCTATAATTACTCATCGCAATAATAAACGTACACACACGTGCACCGTCGATATAAGGTTTCTATATTTGGATCGATTAGTCACTAGTTTGGCGTGATGGTTTCTTGGCGCTCGACCAGCCCCATGATTTATTTACATGGGAAAAGTTGTAAAATATCAGTTGATCGACAATCGGATTTATCTTCAATGCATGAAGTCTGGAACGCGTGATCCTTGATATATTTTCTGTAGTTTCGAAGTTATGAGAGTTTGGAAGTTTGATGTTAGTGGAGGTACTGCATGGAGATGCAACGTCGGGATAGCATCAGGACGTATCTTCCTAGTTCGTGTAGGTGAATAACCTAGTAGATGTTCTTGTAAGGGCTTCGTAAAAGCTTCATCAGCAAAATGCTTCGAACATATCCTAGCTGAAGCAAACAAGGTTTAAGGTTCTTAAATATATGCTTTAATATATGCTTATTACTATACAAAAGTACATACCATATTTTGGTGAAATATTTTCTTTTCCGCATGCTTGACGCCACTTATTACACAGTGCTGGATCCTTTGGGAAGGAAAAATATTTTATTTTATTTCCTTCGATCTTTCTGGTCTTTGCCAGATAGTTCCCACACCCTTTCACATTACACGTCATTGCGTACACTGTAATAATCACAAACGAATTACTCGACATAAATAGCGAACCGAGCGAAACGCAGCCATTGCGAATCACCGAGTACATCCGATTCATTCCGATGCTACACGAGTATGACGTAAGCTTAGACAAAAGTGGTGGGAATGCGCAGTGGTCTGACACGGTATGAGCATACCCTTGTATTCTACCATGGGTCAGTTCTCATTCACGCGCGGGTTATTCAACACTACAAGCGAGAAAGTGTTGATATAGAATTCGCTTAAACTGCCCGCGTTTCCGAGTTCACTTAAATTCAAATACATTTATAAATTATGTCATTCTTTGATTTCGGCATTATTTTTGATTGTTAAATAAACTGTTGTGTTACTGCAAGCTTCTGGTGTTAGTGGTCTCTCATGCACTATCCCTCCTTACTCGCACGCGCGCGAACACGCTTGTTCTTTATTGTAGATCAGAACGAGTAAATTATGGTGATTCTGCAGTAGGTTACGTACAACTCAAAAGAGATGGAAATATTTGTAATGTTCAAGGAAAAGTTTGTCCAGAACACCGAGTAAATAGTAAAGCTTACGTTGTGAAGATGCTAGTGGATGAAAGTGATGAAAAAGTAATAGAAATTCAATGTCAAGACTGCGCTGCTTCAGAGGGTATGTGTACTTTTATGTAAAGATGTACAAAATATAAATATACTTAAATTTGTAACATTTTTATTCGTTATTTCATTTACATTTTGCTTTACAGGTGGCTGTAAGCATGCCATCGTTTTTCTTATGTGGGTGCATCGCAGAAGTGAAGAGCTAGAACCAACAGCAACTGTATGTTACTGGAAAAAACCCCGGTTAGCTAAAGTTTTGAAAACATCAGAAATATAAAAGCGAAGGATATGGTGAAAATTAAATGTCCGAAAGATAATTTAAGTAACTACGATCCAGATGATTTTTATAACTCGTTATTAATGGAATTCCAGTCACACCAATTTGATTGTCAATTGTCTAGACATTGCATCGATCTAAAGGTAAAAAATTCACTATCATTGCATGAAATGTTAGTAACATTTTATACCTCTGATAATTTTACACCTGATGCGGGTAATTTTTTAAAATTTGCTTCTAATATCATGACCTTAGATTTGTGTAATAAAATTGCCGTAAATACGAAAAATCAAAGTGAATGTAATCTTTGGAATGAATTAAGATACGGTAGACTCACTGCTTCTCGACTCCACGAAATGGCACATTGTGGCGTGTCCAATGGTAGCCTTGTTAATCAAGTAATAAATAATACAAAAGTAATGAATACAAAGTCAATGCGAAGAGGGAAAAACTTAGAAAAAAAAGTAATAGAAGTTTTACAAAAAAGACATAAACTAAGTCTGGATTCTTGCGGTTTATTATTAAATCCAGAGTTTCCTGCTATCGCAGCGTCTCTGGATGCTGTAGGAAAAGATTTTGTAGTGGAGATAAAATGCCCAACGACATTAAAAACTGAACGTGCCTATATTACCTCCGATATAAAATTAGGAAATAAATGTTTCGCACAAATTCAACTCCAGATGTTCTTAAGAAAAGTTCAAAAAGGATTATTTTGTATGGCAAAACATAATTTTGAATCAACGCATGAAATCATAATTATATGGATAGATTACGATGAAATTTATGTTAAAAATCTGATACAAAAAGCTATGATCTTTTGGGAAAGCAACATTTTTCCATTAATTCTAAAAACTGTACAAAGTTAGTTATATAAAAATATTGTATATATATTATAAGTGTTCAGATATATTTTTTATAAGTCATATAAGGAAAAATAACAATAAATTACACTATTAATAGAATTGTTTTTTATTACTTATATACGTTTAATTTTATGATTTATTTTTTAATTACTGTCTAATAATAGGTTCTTGAAGATTTATTAATGCTGCAGCGACTATTATCATATCATCGATAACGTCCAATGTGCGATGGTGAATACTCGAATGAGGTTTAAGTATACTGAATTCCCTTATTCTTCTGATGACCCTTTCTATATGTATGCGAAGACTTGCGATTCTTTTAGTTTCCAACACTTCATTTTTTGAAAGTTTTTTATCGCTCGATACACTTGATGGCCGTATTAGCACACATTTTTTCTTTTGCAACATGTGATCAATGTGTTTGAATCCTCGATCTGCCATTACAGCACAGCCATCTGGAAGCTTCTATAAATACTGACTTTTTTCTACTATTGCAGCATCAGTTATTCTTCCACCAAAACCTTCTGATATAAAATTTATGTGGCCATCGGGTGTTGCAGATATTAAATATTTTAATGTGTTACATTTTTTGTATTCCGACCAAGTAATACTTTGATGTATGGGGTTAGTTGGTTTTTGAATCTCAATTTCAAGGCAATCTATTATCGATTGCACATTATAATATTTACCATGAAATTCCCTTGGCAAATTTCTTCGTATTGATATAGCACTAGGCCAGATTATTAATTTTTTTAGATGCAGGGCTAACACTGGTAAAGTCTGGCGAAATATGACACTGGCACTAGTTGCTCCAAGTCCAAAACAGTCACCTAAACAAGAATATGTGTCGCTTAACTTTATCCTCGATAATGTTAAGCATATGTCACGAACGCTAATGTTTGTTTTTTCACATAATAAATTTATAATGAAAAATCCATTAGCTGGAAGTCCAATATATACTTTTGGTTTTTCTTTTATTAAGAGTAAATGTCTTTCCAATGCTTCTTTTAAAGAATATTTCTTCTGCAATATCTCATCACTAGTTTCTTCAGAGGGTAAAAATTCCTCGCACATCTCGAGTGTATCATCAAGGGATGTACATGTTGCTTTTGTTGAACTTGACGTACTAACAATATTAGCACTGATGCTTTTCCAAGTTAATGTAGAAATCTGGGCATCTACCATGGTTGGTCTGCAATCAATTTGATTATCTCGCATATTAACTTTGTCAATTTGAATCCGTTTGTGACATTGATTAATTTTATCTGTTTGCACTTTTCTATTCTTAAATACTACGGGTTTTATTGGCAATTGAATTTCTTCCACTTTCGGAGATCCAGATTCCAATTCTAAAATATTATGAAACTCCGTTTTTTCGATTTTTTCTTCGGCTATAACGTTGTTTACAGACTCAACTGTGGCTTCAGCTTCATTTTCTTTAAAAACTGCATCATTTACAGCTTGTTTCCTAATTTTTGGAAGAGCTCCTTTTCTCAAGCGAACATTAGCACTTGGATCAAGCAAAATTCGAGTGTAGTTTTCCAAATCCTCCTGCAACTGTCATAAAATAGTTTATATATAATTTGAATTTATGTGTGTGCGTACGTGCGTGCGTGAGTGCGCGCGTGTGTGTGAGTATAATATACATACAGTAAATATATAATAACTTACATTAAAATGATCCTCGCAACAGTATAAAGCTGACTGTTGTGAAAATTCTCGCCCATCACCTCTTATAATTTTAATCCACTGTTTTCTTGCTTTGCCTTTTGGCACTGGTAAAAAACTCTTTGTAGGTGTGGTAATTGTCGTATTTCCACACTTGCGGAAAAAACAGGACTTATAACGTCTCTTTTTTCCTTCTGACATCTTGTGTATATGACAGATATGACAAATACAGACAGATGACAGATAGTAATTTTGAGGTTAAACATGACGTAAATCAGCACATATGATGGAACAGATGCGGCGACGGGATTGGTCAACTATCGATAGCTCATAATGACGTCATACGACATTTTTGCGCGAAAAAATTCGATTCAAATATGACAATCTTTAATTCATTATTAAAATTATAAATATGCATGACATAATTTTTTCTATATTTTTATTATAACATATATGACATATATTATTATTTTAAACAATAAAAAAGATATACTGTTGAAGCCCATTGCAGCGACATTTTCTAAGAACTAAGAGAATATCAACAATTTCGTTCCTTGTGTAGTCTGGTATTGCTGAAGTTATAAAATAAACGAAGAATTTTTTCTAAGTTCAATTTTCACGGAATTTTCAATTGGATGTACAATTACATAAGGTCCAACAATGAACAATGTAAATTTCAGAGGTTTATAACTCTCTCAATTATTGGAGATTGGAGTTGGAGATCTGTGTTTTTGCATATAGTTCATGAATTTAGTTGGCTACATACTGTATAAGGTGACTTATAAGTTATTTTTAAAGTTTAGCCACAATTTCGATTTTTTTAAAACAATATCAAATGGTTAATTGCGTTTAGGGGTGTGTACACAATAAACCTAGTCATTTTTAACAATAAACCACGTGTTTTATACAATGAATTGTTAGTGTTATTTTAGTTTTACTATGTTTTAAAATGTTTATTTAGAGAAGAGATAATTCTAAGATATGATAAGTAAGATTAGGATAATATGACTTTAAATTAAAACTAACTTAATTATATATGTTATGTTTTCATTATTTAAAGCTTACAATCAAAATTATTATTTTTAATCAGACTTTTTCTCACTTAGATTATTATTTATTGTAACAACTAGTCAGTTTAATAAGACTTATAACACAGATAACTGTAGTAAAAAACAAAATGGTTCATTGTAAACAATAACATTTTTTATTTTAATCTTAAAAAAATACGGTAAAATAATGCAAATAGAAGAAAGTTTGTTTAGTACAAGCTCGCGCAGGAGCCTAGGCTCTAGATTTATTGAATAGGAAACGACACTCTTACTCGTTTATTTTAAGGCAAAGAGGTTGTGTAATTTTATGATTCGATTGACAAACGGCTTATCGTATTACAATTAACATAAAACACTCAGTTTCATACAGAAGTACATGCTGTTTTAAATACAATGGAGAAAAAGTTGATTAGTAATGAATAATCCTTTCTTTTATAATGTTAAATCATATGCCTTGTATCTATTGAGATAACTTTCAGAAAGTCTTATATATTCTTATTTTGAATTTATTGTTAAGTAGTTAGTAATAATGCAAATCAATCTCTCTTTCAAAGAAAGGATCGTTCTAATTATGCACATATAAGCATAAATTAATACAAGCAAATATCATCAAATATGTTGAACGAATAATAAGATAAGGAACTAAAGTGCCAACTTTCTTATAATCTCGAAATAATACTTATCAATGTGAATACTGAATAAAACAAAGAGTTAACTTACTTAAAACAAACAAGTAGTCACAAAAAAAGGAAAGAATTAAAACAAATATAAAGTATATTGCATAATCTATGCATATCAACGGTAAATTACTTCTAATAATAATTGACACTTTTACATATCTTAAAGTACACATAAATATCAATAAACAAGTAATAATCATAAATGAAGTAATGCGTCAATAAAGTAATCAGGAAATAATCCTTCCAGATGAAGTAATTAGAGAATATAAATTGTTTCAAACTCGAAAGACCAGACACTCATCCGTGTCAGAAGCTAGACTAACTTCAATGTGGTGCGGGTTAGGGAGGTTCGCGCTCCGTTTAGGTGCGCGGTAGGATCGTGGGATCGCGGAACGGGCAAGTTCAGTCAGTTTGATTTTTGTTATTTGTACTGTGAGAAGTCTTTATTTGCTGCGGTGTCACAAACATGGTTTACGTGAACACCACATGGCTAGCACTTGTTATGCGAATGGCCGTGTCGAACGGTGACACGGCGGATTTACACCAACATGGCCGATCACGGCACACGGCGCACGAGGCGCTTACAGAAATGATCGCGGAATGTCTCGCACGCGGTAGAATGGCCGACCGCGGCAGATTACGCGCACAACGTGGTATCTGAGTTTCTCTCGCGAAGGAGGACGGCCGATACGGCGCAGATCACTCGCACTCGCACGATTGTACTTAAACTCTCGCGAAGGGTGACGGCCGAGCGCGGCGCAGATCACTCGCAGTCGGCGAGATTGCACTTGAACTTTGAACTGTCGCGAGGGGTGACGGCTGAAGGCAGCGCAGGTCACTCGCAACCCGCGAAGTTGCATTTGTCTCTCGCGAGGGATGACGGCCGAGCGCGACGCAGATCATTCGCAACTCGCGAGATTACACTTAAACTCTCCCGAAGGGTGACGGCCGAGCGCGGCGCAGGTCACTCGCAATCGGCGAGATTATACACTTGAACCTTGAACTTTCACGAGGGGTGACGGCTGAACGCAGCGCAGATCACTCGCGACCCGCGAAGTTGCACTTGTCTCTCGCGAGGGATGACGGCCGAGCGCGACGCAGATCACTCGCAGCTCGCGAGATAGAACGATTCTCGCGAGGGGTGACGGCTGAAGGCAGCGCAGGTCACTCGTCACTCGCGAGACTGAATACGGCCGAACACGGCGCTTAACTTTCAACGGAGAGCACTGAGATGCGTCTCAAAACGTACCGTCCGGTGCGGGACGACGGATAAGCTGAATCGACGCGGTGAACCACGATATCGTACGACGAGCGGGTGTCTTTTACGACACGCGGGATAGCAGGCTGACAGCGGACATCTTGCAGCGACGCGAGCGGAGAATCTTGTCGCGGTACGAGCGCGGATCTCGTGTCGACGCGAGCGGAAATCTTGTCGCGGCACGAGCTGAGATCCTGTCGGCGCGAGCGGAGATCTTGTCGCGTGGCCCGCCACCCGGTTCGACGTTTTCGGTTTCGCGGATATGGACACGTGTGGTTCACCGGCCGGCTACAGACGTACTCTACTGCGCTTCCGGCGGCGCCGCGACGCGAGGATGAAGAACCATGCCAATCGATTTCGATAGATATGCGGGTCGATGTGCGAACGCTCGCGAAATTTGATTGGTCGCGAAGCGCTCCTGGAATCGCGCATGTGGTCGATAAGAACGGGATCGCGGTAGCGCTTCCTTATCCGTCGCGAAGGGCTCGCCGTGCGCGTGAACTCGCCCAATCCGGAACGTAAATTATACACAAACAAAAGAACAATAACTGTCTTCTAAAGAGATAAAGAATAACGCTAAACAGCTTGTTCGGCTTGTTTCTACAAATCAAAGATAACGTTCTTTTCTAGATTTATTGACACAATAACTTCAGCAATAAGACAAGTTGTCGCATAAGTAATATAGCGATTTATAATAAAACTCAGTAAAATTAATAGAGAATTCAAATAAGTAATAATGAATCATACGCAGATAATACGTTTTATCTAAATAACGCAAGGAATGTTCGTATCAACGAGATTGAACCACAATATACGCAAATATAACGCCGTATTCACACGAATATCAGAATCACGATTCTCTTTCGGTAATCTATCTCGACAATGTAATTCTACGTGCTTTACAGAAAAGATAAAAACTTATCCACGCGGGATGCAATCATAAAAAAAGTAATAAAAGATAATTATACTGAGCTCAGTTTATCTTACTGTAATAAGGGCCCGTTCTGCTTACAATCTTCAAGATTGCAAGCCTATTGTGATGGAGGAAGCGTTCCTCACATCGTTCTTTCCTGACCTCGGCAATCAAAGATCGATAATGATAGAACGTCGAGTCTATCATATTACACTAGACGATTTGCTAGCGTTTACTCAAAAGAGATCGATGAGTTTACCAGAGATCGAAAAAGGTTACCTGAATTAATGGTCGGATTGACCAAGCCCATAAGGGCATTCTATCCGGTCCAATATGGCTGACTCGTCCTTCGTTAGAGTGATTACGTCGCAATGGCGACGGTCGTCCTTCCTTTCTTCTGATCGGGTCGAGGATCGTTATATATCCTGGCCTCTTTCCTCTTAGCTGTACCGCAACAGCCTCGCTCGATAGTATTAACAACTATCAGTTCTCGTACAAAGACTCGAATATCGCGATGATTACAATAGCGTATCAACGCTCAACTCAGTTAAACGAATCTTCTCGAAGGAAAGCAAGAAGTAATCAAACACGACTATCCGCTACGACTGACGAACGCTGAATGCCCGCTCGGCGAACTGCACGCACGTACCGGCACGCTCACGCATGCGCAGTATCACTCCGCCGCGGCGTGATCCGTCTCTGGGGCGCAACGCGGTCGCCGCAGAGCGCGCAAGAATACAAAATATCGTATATGAAGTTGGTAACGGTACCACCGCCGCCATCTTGGCAGCTCCATTAATATGTCAACCACGACCACAGATGTCGACCAATACACAATCTCTTGTGTTGTGAGCGCACAACGCACATCGCACTTGGCAACACCGAGGGCCGGATTACCGGTAATTCGACCCTAGCGACAGACGTCAATTTCGATCGATCGTCCGATGCAATTTGAGGCGACTGGAAACGCTAACCGCGTAGATCTTGCGCTAACTCGGGAGCCCCCGAGTTAGCAACAGGCGTGGACAAGTACCGCCGATTCCGACGATCGGCGGGCAGTCGTCGGTCAGTGACGATTCAGAGACGTCAATCGTACGCACGTATTTTCTGTTACGCGAATACCGGGATTAAACTGAGGGAACTGTAATAAACTTGTGAAAGGGAAATATACTCCAGTTTATTATACTTGGTGTTACATTGATTCTCCGACCCGAAATCCCAAAAGAACCTTGTGTCGGCACATCCCCATTGGCGGCACAACACTTGCTTTTTCTCAATACATTTTAAACAAAGTTGCTTGCAGAATTATAAAGCTAAATATACACACAAAATTATAGAATAATGAAAAAAAATAACAGATATAACAACAAAAACATGAAAAATACGTAAAACTTACGAAAAAAAAACTTACAAAGTTTGTCACCCAAAAATCACAAAATGTGATCTCAAACGGCCGTCCTTTGCGCGATTTGCCGGCCGAATGGGGAGCCGAAGAGGGTTTCAAATGCGAGTCATTGCATGACAACAAGCACAATCTAGCAACACTAAATTTATGAAATATTGCAATGGTTCATAGTGTACAACTGGTTCATTGATGGACTATCTACCCTATGTACAATATCATTCGTGCTGTTGGAAGGGAAGAGCCCAGATTCATATTGGAGAGATATTATGACTTCCATGGATTATCGTTCCACACTGAGGTAACTACATTAGTTATTTAAAATGGTAACTCCCTATTTCGACAGCGAGAATAGGAAGACAAATTTTGCGTTCACATATATAGTTAACTTCTTCAACAAAATAACTTTGTTACAATAAAATAAACAACTGGGCAACTTTCACGTGGTACACCTTGAGTAATGCTAATGCCGGCGGTACTGTAACTTTCAAGTCTTGTAACTCGAAAAATACTTAACGAAAAAAACATTTTGTTTGGCGCTCACCAAACTGTATATAGATGTGCACGGGGGGGTATGAGGCGCTCCCCGGATTTGCGATTGGTCGACAAATTTTCTCGAAGGACCAGAGGGCCCGTGCCCTCGCGAAAGTGAATAAAGCGAAGCAAGCAAACGAATATCAAAAATGCGAGGCGACTCACCGTGTCGTTGCCCGGCGCCTCCTGGGTGTCGACGTCGTCCTCCCGTTGGCGAGATCTCTGGCGTGCAAGGCGAAAGCATGCAACAGTCCGGTATAGCAAGCAGGCACGGACCGGCAGGTATAGCAAGCAGGCACAGATAGGCAGGATAGCAAGCAGTCACAGATAGGCAGGATATCAAGCAGTCATAGATAGGCAGGATATCAAGCGATTAGGCCTTCGTGGTCTGCGATGGGCGACCGAGCACTCCAAGTTTGCACATGCGAACGGTAACGTGTGAGCTTCACGACGTTCGACTGATGAGTCCCTCTCTTCCGTTCTCTCGGCTCGCGCACCTGCGAAGTACGGCGCGAGCGAGTACCGAATTCTTCTCATAATTGGGGATGCCACCCGTGGGCGGGCAGCACGAGTCGGGTGAGTCGCGCGAATATCGACAAGTGTACTAATCGCGATCCACCGACGTTTCGCTAATAGGCGCGATAATTCAACCCGGTATAACTGATCAATACAAGAACCGTACAATTAACAATGTGAAACGACAACACGAAATCAATCCTATCATTAACTACTATTTACACTATGATACACGGCGGTGCGCCAAACAAGATGCATGTATTATAATCGTTAGTTTAGTCCCGTTCGCATTCGTTGTACATAGTAGTCTTTCGCATACCTAGTATTTAAGTATTTCGGTGACTCGCGCGAAACGTCGGCGGATCGCGATCGACGCGGAATCGATATTTGCGCGACTCACCAATCGGTGCTGCCCTCGCTCACCCCATGAGGGCACCCGCCTGAAGAACAAGTACTCGCTCGCGACACTTTTCCAGCGCCGCGAGCACGAGACACTCATCGTCGAACCGTCTCAACGTCTTGACGTCTCGGAGCACTCTCGCCTTTACAATTCGGAGCCCGAGAGATTGATTTAGCTGCCTGCTAGTGTGATCGCCGGCTTTCTCTGTGTGCCTTGCTTGCTACCTTCTCCGCTTGCCTGCTTGCTGCCTGTGACGCCCACGAGCTTGCATGAGAGACGGGACCTACAAGAGTCGACGGCACAACGAACGGTGAGTCGCATTTTGCTTAAATATCTCGCTTTGGGGAGTCTTTACACACCTCCCCTGGTCCTTCGAGTTCGCTCTTTCGCAAATCCGGGTAAGGCTCTACCGCCCCCCGAGCACATTTAATTATAGTGTTTTGGAAAGCCCTCGAGATAAGCTACAAGAGTATGCAATAAAAAGTAGACGGTTCCATTTAAAAAATTGAAGATGACCTTCACGTGACCTTCAAGCAATTATTGAAATTAATAACACCATCTTATGTGCCCCTCGAAACCGTACAACTTTTGTCTGAAACATTTTTGCTTAAAATGCTTCGTTGAAGAATTATCGAGGTGCGTTTTTTTAAATGGCACACTCTATATATATATATATATATATATATATATATATATATATAATGAGATTATATATAATATATGTAATCATGTTCGGAATCGAACTGCGGCCAGAATGATAGCATAATTTCTCTCGCAACGCAATCGGATTATTTCAGATATTTTAAGCTAAATATATTCTCGTTTCGAAGAATAAGTGCCGTTTCTCCGAGAAGTTGCGAGAGATCATAAACAGTGTCACGCTGTTTCCGCGTGTACCGATACTCTCCCTTTGTCTCGGAAACCTCTGAGCGAGAGATAAACGCTCGGGACAAAGGGGGAGACATATACGAAAACAGCTGATCGGTCATCGGCCCCGAGGACTGCTGAAATTGTCAAGTGACGTACGTCTCGGGGTATCGATAGCCAATTGGCCCAGCGAAATTTCGGAGCGCGAACGGGGGGGCGGAGTGCGAGCTGATAAAGCTCCGGCCCCCGGCGCGCCCCTGGCGGAAATATTTCTACAAAATTTAAAAAAAAATAAAAATGTACTACAAAATATACTATAAAATATAATTGCCAGAATCTATTAAATTCTACATGAATTTAAGAAGTACTACAAAATCCTACATGAAAATGCTAGAATTGGAACACTTTTGTAAATTTTTGTATTTTTTTAGTGCATCTTGATCTATAAATTTTTCGGTAAAACTACGCCAAACTACAACGAATACTGATATTCTACACATTTCTATATCTATTTGAGTACAGTAGATTATAAGGAAATACTAGAATTAAAACACTCTAATGAGGAAATTCACCCGACATAAAAAAAATTATATTTATTTTGAAACTTTATTACTACTTTTTAACTTGTTTCTTAAGATGCAACCTATGATTATAAATATTTTCTCGTACTTGAAAAACACACTTACCTTGATGGGATTCGAACTCGAGACCTCGGGACCTCTGGATCGTGAGCCAACCGTCTTACGTGGTAGACTACTTCTTAATTTGATGTAAGTGTTATATATGTATAGTCTACATGTGTCATAACCAGCGCAAATATATAATTTTTCAAAAATTCTTAAGAAACAAATTCAGTTTAAAAAGAGTAATAAAATTTCAAATCGGATATACGAATATAATTTTTTCTTAATGTCGGGTGAATGTCAGAAACCAGTGCCGGCTCATTACAAAATAGGCTTATTGGACCAACGTCGCGCCGCGCGATTACAAAAAAAAACTGCTTTATTCTAACTTATCTGTAAAATAAAAAGCGAGTTATTATAAGAAAAAACCTTATCCAGCACCACATACACACATGTCTAAAACCGCATAACCCGGGAAAAAATCTCTTATTTATTTATATTACGGTATAGTTAAACGGCCTGACTGGCAAGTTTTATTAAGTATATCACAACGACGTTTCGACCACTATTTTGGGTCCTTTAGTTTTTCGGCCTTCACATGAGACCGTTGTATTTTTCCGACCCGCCACGAATTTTATATGATTGACGCACAATGATCCATCATTGTTAAAATAACTTGAAAAGGACCCAAAATAGTGGTCGAAACGTCGTTGTGATATACTTAATAAAACTTGCCAGTCAGGCCGTTTAACTATACCGAATTATTTCATCACTGGCGAATAATTTTTATTGAATATTATTTATATTAGTTTATATTAGTAGATACATGATTATATATGATCATATAAAAAATGGAAAATATAATCTTAAACAATATTATATAGCCATATATAAGCATATATGATTATATACTCGGGAAAAAAGGTAATTATTTAGTTTAGGGGCCTCACCTCAAATCTCGATGTAAATATGCTCAATCGACGCGTTTTTGTACGAAACGAAAGAATCTGGCAGAAAAAAGTGTCTGCCCCGCGACACGAGATATTAAACGTTAAAGTTGACAGGAATCAGGTTATGATTCCTGTCATACCGACGACATGTAGCAACACTGAACGTGCCCTGCGGCCACATGCGCATGCTCAGTGGTCGCACGCGCATGTAAAACTGCGCTAATTTTAAATGAATCAATCGTGCAGAATAACCAAGCATCTCGATTCAAGCAGTCAGGTCTCACGCTGGGAGTTTCATTAGTTTAATTATGCGTGGGAAGCACACACACACACACACACACAACGAGGGGGTGCTTTATAATTTCGCTTTACAACTTAGCATGTACTTTATGTTGTAAAACGAGGTCCACGCAGCCTACCGGCGAGGTGGGTGCGGGGGAGGGGAGGGGCCGAAGGCCCCCCTCGCACCCCCCCGTTGTGTGTGTGTGTGTGCTTCCCACGCATAATTAAACTAATGAAACTCCCAGCGTGAGACCTAACTGCTTGAATCGAGATGCTTGGTTATTCTGCACGATTGATTCATTTAAAATTGGCGCAGTTTTGCATGCGCGTGCGGCCACTGAGCATGCGCATGTGGCCACAGGGCATGTTCGTAGTCGCCAGTAGTCGCTACAGCTCGTCGGTATGACAGGAATCATAACCTGATTCCTGTCAACTTTAACGTTTAATATCTCGCGTCGCGGGGCAGAGCGACACTTTTTTCTGCCAGATTCTTTCGTTTCGTACAAAAACGCGTCGATTGAGCATAATTACATCGAGATTTGAGGTGAGGCCCCTAAACTAAATAATTACCCTTAAACAATATTATATGGCTAAATCTCTTTAAATATAACTTTATATAGTCATATATGGTTTTATATACTAGCAGAGAGAGAGGCCATCCCGGCGTTTTTCGTCAATTTTTGTGTGTCGCATTTTCCGACGCGCCGCCTGAGAAAGTGCAACTCAACTACGTCGTTTCGCTCGGTAACCGCACATGGTTTGCGTCCGTGCTTTGCGTCCGTGCTAATGGTTCGTGTCCGAACTAGCCAGTTAGAGGAGATATGCTGCGGCCGCGGCGCACAGTGGAGCCGTTTGCGCGAATCGCGGAAAAAATTATGTTACTTGTAAAATATGCAATGAATGATCATAGAACCTTTCAATGTTGACTTATAAAAATTGCAAAAGTGTATATTTATTAAAAATTAATGATAGAAACAAGTATTTGATTGAAATTAAATAAAAATTCAATTTACATTTAATTTACGTATAAGAGCAAAGTAATTCTTGCGTCTCATCGCTTAAGTCTAAATTTTTTGATGTGGTTTACTTCTTAAATTAGTTATTAACGGATCGGATGACACGAGCATCATATGCATAACATCTTCATTTGTAAACAGACGGCTACATTTT
This sequence comes from Temnothorax longispinosus, assembly GCF_030848805.1. Classification (NCBI taxonomy): domain Eukaryota; kingdom Metazoa; phylum Arthropoda; class Insecta; order Hymenoptera; family Formicidae; genus Temnothorax; species Temnothorax longispinosus. The sequence goes on from NC_092369.1 coordinate 3,095,113, forward strand.
CTACTATGATTAAGTCGATATCGTTTATAGTCCTTATTTCTTGCCTCTTGAGCTTCTTCCGATAATGTCCCAACAGGTAACGCTGCATTTTCCGAGGCATTTTCTATAATTTCCTTGCCGTGAAGAAGAATTTTATAAACGGTAATTGGCATAAAGTACCAAGAATATTTTTCAATAAATATTTCCGCTGCCTTGTACGCATAAGAACCAAATTTTTCTGAATTTATTTCTTCACCACAATTAATCGTTTGTAATATTGTGGAAAATCTTCTGATCAATTCCTCGTCAACTCCAGTTATTTCTGCTGTGATTTTTGGATCAGCAAAAAATCGTCGAGAAGTATTTCCGTCATTATTTTAGATGATCCGGAACCTTGTTTAACGATGTCTACCCTCAGTCCAAGTTTATAATAAAAAGCGTCTTGTATTTTTGAAGTGAAACTTCTTTAGGCACGGTAGTGAATTCGATTCGCGACACGAAAAAGTGTAACGGAAGTGAAACTTCTTTGGTATGGTAGTAAGTTCGATTGTGCGACACAAAAAGTGTAACGAAAATTTGACCAATAGGCGTACGGCGTTGGCGAGACGGTTCTTCTTCTGGCACGGTAGTAAGTTCGATTATGCGACACGGAAAGTGTAACAAAAATTCGACCAATAGGCGTACGAAATGAAACTTCTTTGGTACGGTAGTAAGTTTGATTGTGCGACACGGAAAATGTAACGAAAATTCGACCAATAAGCGTACGAAATGAAACTTCTTTGGTACGGTAGTAAGTTCGATTGTGCGACACAGAAATGTAACGAAAATTCGACCAATAGGCGTACGGCGTTGGCGAGACGGTTCTTCTTCTGGCACGGTAATAAGTTCGATTATGCGACACGAAACTTCTTTGGTACGGCATAGTAAGTTCGATTGTGCGACACGGGAAGTGTAACGAAAATTCGACCAATAGGCGTACGAAATGAAACTTCTTTGGTACGGTAGTAAGTTCGATTGTGCGACACGAAAAGTGTAACGAAAATTTGACCAATAGGCGTACGGCGTTGGCGAGACGGTTCTTCTTCTGGCACGGTAGTAAGTTCGATTATGCGACACGAAAAGTGTAACGAAAATTTTCGACCAATTGGCGTACGAAATGAAACTTCTTTAATTGGTACGGTAGAAAGTTTGATTGTGCAACACGAAAAAACGTCACGAAATAGTGTCACGAAAATTCGACCAACAGGCGTACAAATTGAAACTCCTTTTGGATCGGTAAGTAAATTCGATTTTGCGACTCGAAAACGCGTCACGAAAATTCGATCAGGCGTACGGCACTGGCAAGACGGATATAGTGAGAACTGCGTATAACACTACATTTCGAGTTGCGGGCGGCTTGAAGTGACTAATTCCGTTGCATTTTTTTTGTATTAATTTCAGAAAAGTTATGGCAAAGCCTTACCTTCAGAAGTTTCACTTCTAACGCGCGTGGCGACCACACGCATGATTTTGAAGTGAAACTTCTTTAGGCACGGTAGTGAATTCGATTCGCGACACGAAAAAGTGTAACGGAAGTGAAACTTCTTTGGTACGGTAGTAAGTTCGATGTGCGACACAAATGGTGTAACGAAAATTTGACCAATAGGCGTACGGCGTTGGCGAGATGGTTCTTCTTCTGGCACGGTAGTAAGTTCGATTATGCGACACGGAAGTGTAACGAAAATTCGACCAATAGTGCGTACGAAATGAAACTTCTTTGGTACGGTAGTAAGTTCGATTGTGCGACACGGAAAGTGTAACGAAATTCGACCAATAGGCGTACGAAATGAAACTTCTTTGGTACGGTAGTAAGTTTGATTGTGCGACACGAAAAATGTAACGAAAATTCGACCAATAGGCGTACGAAATGAAACTTCTTTGGTACGGTAGTAAGTTCGATTGTGCGACACGGGAAGTGTAACGAAAATTCGACCAATAGGCGTACGAAATGAAACTTCTTTGGTACGGTAGTAAGTTCGATTGTGCGACACGAAAAGTGTAACGAAAATTTGACCAATAGGCGTACGGCGTTGGCGAATGGTTCTTCTTCTGGCACGGTAGTAAGTTCGATTATGCGACACGGAAAGTGTAACGAAAATTCGACCAATAGGCGTACGAAATGAAACTTCTTTGGTACGGTAGTAAGTTCGATTGTGCGACACGGAAAATGTAACGAAAAATTCGACCAATGGGCGTACGAAATAAACTTCTTTGGTACGGTAGTAAGTTCGATTGTGCGACACGGAAATGTAACGAAAATTCGACCAATGGCGTACGAAATGAAACTTCTTTAATTGGTACGGTAGAAAGTTTGATTGTGCAACACGAAAAAACGTCACGAAATAGTGTCACGAAAATTCGACCAACAGGCGTACAAATTGAAACTCCTTTTGGATCGGTAAGTAAATTCGATTTTGCGACTCGAAAACGCGTCACGAAAATTCGATCAGGCGTACGGCACTTGCAAGACGGATATAGTGAGAACTGCGTATAACACTATATTTTCGAGTTGCGGGCGGCTTGGAGTGACTAATTCCGTTGCATTGTTTTTGTATTAATTTCAGAAAAATTATGGCAAAGCCTTGCCTTCAGAAGTTTCACTTCTAACGCGCGTGGCGACCACACGCATGATTTTTTTTGTTTCTTCTTTTTGAACGCGTGTTTCTGGCGTTGTTGACCACTTATTCTTGAAAGACAAATTGTAGGCAATATGTAATATACATTCCATGAATTTGATTCGTGCGTGCAAGGGTGACATTCCTAATTTGAGTGCTTCTTTTCTTTGTTAGACCTTTTATTAATTTCTGTTAAGTTGTTCATTTGAGATGGTTTAGAACCGCAAATGAAGCACGAAGATGATGAAGGCGTGTGGGTTATAGCTTGAGCTACCTTTCCGTCTATCATCGTAAATATCATTTGATGATTTATTTTGAATGTGGTTCCGAACTTTTCTATTTTTGTTTCTCGTAATTGAGCAATTTCGTCATCCATACGTTGCTTTTCACTTTTTATTTTTTCAGCAGTTTCTTTTGTGTATTCAAATTGTATTGCTCTGCAATATCTCGTTGAAGAAGGTCGATCATTATTCCAAATAATAATATTTTTATCGTAAAATATTATTATCGTAAAAGTATTTTATCGTAAAAGTATTGTATGCAAAATTACAATCATTCACGAATCAGAAATTTATATAGGTAAAAAATTGTACATTTATGTATTTTTCTATTGGACTTTACAACAGACTATACGAAAATAAAAACACAAGTATTTTGACTTCTGCGAATTAAGAAGCTATTAATAATAGATAAATTTTGGAAGATTTGTGTAAAAATTTGTAACATTTAACTAAAAATTACAAATTTTAATTAGCCATAATTGCAATAAATTTTTGAGCTGTACAAAAAAATCGGTATTTGTTAGTATTTGTACGCAGTTGTAGTATTTTATGAGAAACTAAAAACTGAATTAGATTCTAAGTTGCATAGTTTTACGATATGTAAATTGTAGTAGATTTCTATAGTTATTTATAAATAATTGTAGTATTCTACAAGAGTAAGCAGATGTTTTAATTTTTTAAGATTTTGTTTCTTCTTAAATTTTTAAAATTTGTAGATCTTTGTACTATTTTTTATAAAATTGTAGTTTTTCATAAAATACTACTTGCAATAATTTCTTGATTTGAGAACATTGTAATTTGTGGTACTATTTCGTAGATATTTCTACAAAAAAAATAACTATTTATTTTTACAAAAAATTAAATATTTCAACAAAAATGTAAAAATTTCTATTTCTAGTTAAATTTTGTAGTTATTTATAGAAATTTTTTCCGCCAGGGGCTGCCTGGCATTCGTTTTCCGAGTCATATAGAGAGAAAAAGTGATAATTGCTATCGACGACGACACGGAATTAGCGAGCTATTACGATTCCGCATCTCGTGTTCGACATATTCGGTCGGTCTTAAATCGTTTCTCGCGCTGCTTTGATATAAAGCGTTTCTTTCGCTGCTCTTGGGATTCAGCTCGTGCTTCGAGTGACGGCCCTCTCCGCGCGCATTCGCCCGCGGAAATAATATTGATCAAGACTTTGTAAATAGCTGTAAATATCGTTCATTGTAATTATAGACATTTGTTATAAAAGGATAAACTATTCATTGACCTCCGAACTCTAAATCCCCAAGTTTTGTGCGGAGGCTCTAACCGATACGTTTCTTGTGTGTTGATCCACGTTAAGTTACGCTACGCTATCATACGAGAGTCTTGTGCGAGGCTGCGGTCCACTTGACGCTACAAATGCTTCGAAGCATTCCTCTTCTATTTTCTTTCAATGAAGAAAGAAGGAGAAGAAGAACGCTCCAAAGTATTTGTAGCGTCAAGTGGACCGCAGCCTTACTTATTTATTTTTGTGTTTAATTTATATATAAGAAGGACAATCGTTGAAGAATAAATCAATTTGAAAAATATATGAGATTAATATTGCATACGTATATGATATAATTACAAAGTATATAAAAACATATACATGTAATGCGTACTTATTTTTAATGTTAGTAATTTTTCCCATTTTTTTTGTTTTCTTCCTTTTATATGCGTCACTTTTTTACTCATGATATGTCACAAAGTCACTTGGTATGTACAACCTTAAATGTTTTGAAACTGCCACTTAAAAATGGCTGCATCTGGCATCTGCGCAGAACCGTATGAAATTCGTCATGAGTATGAGCACACCTGTGTTCTTCCACCATGTGTATATGTATAAATACAAATAACAATTCTATTATACAATTAATAATGAATATTTTATAAATAGTTATGACATAATACATTTTAAACTTATAAATATGTAATAATAATATGTACGAAAACTCTAGCAATAAGGATTGGAGATGCCGGAGAGAGCGTCAAGAGGAGAGGCGCGCCGGCGCGGCGGGACGGCTGCGTGGCGGGGAGACGACGAGAGAGGAGGCCCTGCGGAGGAGGGGCGCCTTGCGTGTGCAGACGTCTTCTAGCGAACGGTTGATACGGACGTAGTAGAGTCTATTGTTCTAGCGAAAATACCGCGATTGTTGACGAACGAATATTACGATATTAACGTGTTTATTACAATATTAACGAATATCACGATCTTAACGTATTTCTCTTCTTTACGATTAAAATTATATTACGATACAAGCGTATTTTCTTACATATCAGAAGTAGGATACAAGGACAAGTACGTGTCTTAACTCGGTCTATTACGATAATTCACGCGGTAAATATGGGACGCCATAAGTCACGTCGTGAATCGGATCGACACGACGCAAAACGTAGAAGACACCATTCCCGACATGGCTCGGAACGTAGAAAGGCACCATTCTTCTTCGTCTTCAACGGACAGTGACAGAGCATGGAGGAACGAACGATCAGAACGTACGGCAGAGAGTTTAGATCGACAATCGTATTTGAGTCATTCGAGAGGTGCTTGTATTCATAAGAGGGATGAGTTGCTGATCCCCATATTTGACCCCTCGAAAGATGATTTGGTCATCGAAAAATGGATAGAACATGTAGATGATTTGGCGACGCTATATGAGTGGGACGACCGAGCGATTATTGAGATTAATTCCAGGACGATTGAAGGGTCATGCACGCCAGTGGTACGATGCACGGCCACGATCAAGAGACACGGTAGTGTCTCGCGCCAAGTACACGCGGAGCGAGACCGACCGTGACTCTTTTACGCGACGCGACGGGTTGCGAGTACCCGAGATGTTGAGATCTCGATAACGAGTGAACGGATCAAGTTCTAAGTAGGCTTGATCGATAGCTTGGGGTCCAATTAGGGGGGGGGTTTCTCTCATAATATTCCGCTACGTGCCCTACGAGCGGAGATATTGCGACGCAAAGTCCAAATGGGAAAATTTATTTTTAAGATACTCCTCCTCCTCCTCCTCCTCCTCCTCCTCCTCCTCCTCCTCCTTCTCCTAACGCCGACGTCTCAATATTATTATGATTATCAGAGAAACGTCCCTTTCACTTTTTCGACGCTGGCGGCGCAGGTATCGCCAGTTTCGATATCGCGCGCGTATTTCGAAATTAGGTCGATAGACTTATCGGTCAGGAGGATGATTTCTATTTAGGTAAATTAGGTAATATATAATATATATTGAGTCAACGGAAAAGAAGGTTCTCTACGCTTGGCAGAAAGTGCCGCTAGGGAATTTTTAAGTCGATTCTTATGAATCAAGCTTGATATAATATATATTAAGTCAACGGAAAAGAAGGTTCTCTACGCTTGGCAGAAAGTGCCGCTAGGGAATTTTTAAGTCGATTCTTATGAATCAAGCTTGAATTCGATGTCTAGGTATCCCAGGTTGCCGATGACGAGGTCCAGATAGTGCGCTTCATAGTTTTCGGTGTCCAGGTGTAATAATACGTTGAATTCGATGTCTACGTGTCCCAGGTTGCCGATGACGAGGTCCACATAGTGCGCTCCGTAGTTTTCGGTGTCTACGTGTATTAATACCTTGAATTCGATGTCCACGTGTCCCAGGTTGCCGATGACAAGATCCAGATAGTGCGCTTCATAGTTTTCGGTGTCCAGGTGTAATCGTACGTTGAATTTGATGTCTAGGTGTCCCAGGTTGCCGATGACGAGGTCCACATAGTGCGCTTCGTAGTTTTCGGTGTCTACGTGTATTAATACCTTGAATTCGATGTCCACGTGTCCCAGGTTGCCGATGACGGGATCCAGATAGTGCGCTTCATAGTTTTCGGTGTCCAGGTGTAATGTACGTTGAATTCGATGTCTAGGTGACCCAGGTTGCCGATGACGAGGTCCACATAGTGCGCTCCGTAGTTTTTGGTGTCTACGTGTATTAATACCTTGAATTTGATGTCCACGTGTCCCAGGTTGCTGATGACGGGATCCAGATAGTGCGCTTCATAGTTTTCGGTATCCAGGTGTATTAATACCTTGAATTCGATGTCCACGTGTTCCAGGTTGCTGATGTCGGGTTCCAGATAGTGCGCTCTATAGTTTTCGGTGTCCAGGTATAATATCTTGAAATTGATGTCTAGGTGTCTCAAGTTGCTGATGACGAGGTCCAGATAGCGCGCTCCGTAGTTTTCGGTGTCTAGATGTAATAATACCTCGAATTCGATGTCTACGTGTCTCAGGTTGCCGATGACGAAGTCCACATAGTGCGCTTTGTAGTTTTTGGTGTCTAGGTGTATTAATAACTTTAAATCTGAATGTAGGACACGTAGATATCGAATTTGAGGTATTAATACACGTAGACACCGAAAACTACGGAGCGCACTATGTGGACCTCGTCATCGGAAACGTGAGACACCTAGACATCAAATTCAACGTATTATTATACCTGGACACCGAAAACTATAAAGCGCACTATCTGGAACCCGACATCAGCAACCTGGAACACGTGGACATCGAATTCAAGGTATTAATACACCTGGATACCAAAAACTATGAAGCGCACTATGTGAACCTCGTCATCGGCAACCTGGGACACCTAGACATCGAATTCAAGCTTGATTCATAAGAATCGACTTAAAAATTCCCTAGCGGCAGAATCAAGAGACACGGTAGTGTCTCGCGCCAAGTACACGCGGAGCGAGACCGACCGTGACTCTTTTACGTGACGCGACGGGTTGCGAGTACCCGAGATGTTGAGATCTCAATAACGAGTGAACGGATCAAGTTCTAAGTAGGCTTGATCGATAGCTTGGGGTCCAATTAGGGGGGGGGGTTTCTCTTATAATATCCCGCTCCGTGCCCTACGAGCGGAGATATTGCGACGCAAAGTCTAAATGTGAAAATTTTTTATTAAGATACTTCTTCTTCTATCTACTTCTAACGCCGACGTCTTATATGACACTACAAAAAGGCGTGATATCCGTACAAAATTACCTTTTTCAAAAAAAAGGTAAAAAAATGCGCCAAGTACACGCATAGTAGTATATATGTATTATGTTGTTACCTCGAAAAAAACAAAGTGGTAGTATTATACCTCGAAATAACACCCTGTACATATTGTTTATACAATGCGTAATACTACAAAAAGGCGTGATATCTGTACAAAATTACCTTTTTTAAAAAAAAGGTAAAGAAAGGCGCCAAGTACACGCATAGTAGTGTATATGTTGTTACCTCGAAAAAAAAAACAGTGGTAGTATTATACCTTAAAAAAATCTAAGTAACATGTGGTAGACGAAATCTTTGTATCTTGAAAAATCTCGAAAAAACTTCACCTCGAAAAAAAAAACAAAGTAGTAGTATTATACCTCGAAAAAACCTAAGTAACAAGTGGTGGACGTAATCTTTGTATCTCCAAAAATCTCGAAAAAACCTAAGCAGTATTATTTTTATTTCCAAAAAATTATTACTCAAGTGATACACATCACAAAATTACGTTACCTTATCAAAAAATGAGTCGCGCTTCAAGTGATCTATTATTACTGTTTGAAATGTACAAGTTCGCGCAGGAACCTGAACTCTAGAAATTATAGAAAAGGGAACGATACTTTACTTGTGGTTTAGTCGGTAAAGAGACTGTGTATTTTCGCAGCGGTTTGATTACAATCAGCAAATTTATCGTAATAATATTTTACCAAGAACGTATAGCATAAACACAAAATCAGACAATATTGAATTATTGTTGCATAATCCTTTCTCATGCGTCATAAAAAGAAGTTAATCTCTCATCAAGATTGAGTTCAAGAGAACAGAAATCCGTTATTCTGCTTCTTAGCCAAATAAACAACCAAGTGATTTCAATCTTTGTTTGTGTTTCAAGAAAGGATCATACAAGTTAAGCACATAATTCAAACGCAGGTTATGTAATTAGAGCAATATTATACAAAGCATACATAAATGGAAGTACTGTGTCAATTGAGAATTCGTCTATTATAATTAGTATATATATATCTCACTCAAAGTATAAGCAAATGAACATGTGCAAAGTAAAGCATTCGAGAGAAGATTTATGTTCTTATAAATATTATGTGAGATTCGGTAGCTGAAATATAACGTTCTTTCTAGTTATCAATTGGCACAGTAACTTATATGGTAATTCAGGTTATAAATATTTCGAGTAAGAATATGTACCTATATGTTAATAATTGAAGAACGAACTAGATTAAAAGATAAGTAACTTTTCATAAGTAATATAGTGCTTCGTACACTTAAATAATTGGCAAATAGCCATAGGATAAATCGTAATATTCGTTAAGATAATAGTAATTATACATGAAGATTCGATTTACGTGTGCATCGAGAACGTAAGTTAAACAATTGCATATTGAAAATCAATGACTTTATCCGCGGGTTGCAACCATGTAAACGTGACTTTAATTCGACTGAGCTCAGACCGATAATTAATTCCGGAATATCTAGGAAGCGAGGTAGCTTGTATGCGAGGAAGTAATCCGTCGCCACGTGTTATGCGAGGATGCTATCCTTCGCCCCGTGCTTTCTCGAACTCTGTAATCAGACGATCGCATTTATGATAGAACGTTGCGTTCATCATAATCCGCTTGAGAGTTGCCAATCAATCTCATAAGTGATCTCTGATTTACACGAGTTCGATATGTTACCTGAAAGCATCCGCCGTCGTTGTCTTTGGATAAGATGGTCATTGACCAAAACCAGGAGGGCCTATGCATTGCGCAAAATGGCCGCTATTGTCCGTTTGCCGAACCCTGGTTGCAATGGCTAAGTTCGTCCTTCCTTCCGTCGTATATCGTGAGAGGTACTTGTAATCGCCTCTGATCCTTATTGCAATGTCTCCTCTGATGCTGCGGAGACGTCCTTGTAATAGCCCTGGTCAGTCTCAGACTCAATAGTCTGGCGGATTGCACTCGCGTAACTATTTGCATAAATATACGACGCCGGTTGAAGGAACGCAACTCTTCGCCTCGCTAGCCGGAAGACGAATACCTTCCCGGCGGGCTTCACGTTCATCTCGATACGTTTGACGCTTGCGCAGTATCGTCGATCCAAGTCGTTTTCCGGCGCTGGGGCGCAACGTCGTCGTCGCCACGCGCGCGAAACACTTAACGCTAAAGATAAATAGGGAACTGTAACATCGATGCCATCTATGAGCCTGCTATCGAATCGCCGCTTATTGTCCATTATGCTCACAGATGTCTACACTTACACAATCTCTTTACGATCTTTAATGCCCGTTTCTAACAATTACAATTACAAAAAAGAAATGATATCTCTTTTTAAATTACAGCGCCAATTACAGAGAACATATATTTTTCGAGATACAAAGATTACGTCTACCACTTGTTACTTAGGTTTTTTCGAGGTATAATATTACTACTGCTTTTCTTCGATTAGAATAAAAAATTGAATCATGAAGAATTACACAGAGGTAACAGTACAAAATACAAATATTTTATTAAAATATTTAAACCCAACAAGGGAATACAAGGTATTTAAATACAAAGTTTATATATGTATTTTAAAAGATTTAATCGCATCGCAAAGAATTACAGAGGTAACAGTACAAAAAATAAAAATATTTTATTAAAATACATAAATTTTTCTTGTCAAAAAACTTGGCGCTGCTAGAGAGAGAGAGAGAGAGAGAGAGAGAGAGAGAGAGAGAGAGAGAGACCTTTTACAAATGTAGATATTACTTATTCTATACTTATTCTATACTTAATTCTAATCGCTTTAAAAATCTAAACTTATCCTAACTTATCCTATACTTAGTAATAAGCCGCATTATTCACCGTCACACACACACACACACACACACACACACACACACACACACACACACACACACATCGCCCACACCCACTCGCTCGCACATACACACCAGGCTGACCTAATTTTGAGGTCTAGCAGCGCCAAATTTTTTGACAAGAAAAATTTATGTATTTTAATAAAATATTTTTATTTTTTGTACTGTTACCTCTGTAATTCTTTGCGATGCGATTAAATCTTTTAAAATACATATATAAACTTTGTATTTAAATACCTTGTATTCCCTTGTTGGGTTTAAATATTTTAATAAAATATTTGTATTTTGTACTGTTACCTCTGTGTAATTCTTCATGATTCAATTTTTTATTCTAATCGAAGAAAAGCAGTAGTAATATTATACCTCGAAAAAACCTAAGTAACAAGTGGTAGACGTAATCTTTGTATCTCGAAAAATATATGTTCTCTGTAATTGGCGCTGTAATTTAAAAAGAGATATCATTTCTTTTTTGTAATTGTAATAATAGATCACTTGAAGCGCGACTCATTTTTTGATAAGGTTGTAACGGCCTGACTTTATCGAACGCGGACGAGTTTACGGGATCGGGAGTTCGATGACAGGCCCAGAAACAGTAATCAATTTGCCATGTGAACATGCACTTTATTCGAATATTCAAAACTATACTATAAACTATAATATACAATACTCGGGATTCGGTATTACACACAAACTGAACGCGGGAAATTACCGTGGTCGGTAGTGCCGGTGCACGCGACGCGGTATACGAAATCTCGGGACTCGAGTCTTCGCCTCGAGATGCGGTACGCAGGGGAGGGATAACGCAGCGCGGTATTTTACAGAACGGAGTTCGTTGCGGTATACAGGGCTAAGACGAGGCGGAACGCGATATATTACATACGGAACGCGGTATATTACATAGTGAACCGAATTGATACATATATTTAATACATATAAGAAAGATATACGCCGATAATGGAACGCGGTATATTACATACGGGACGCGGGATATTACATACGGAGCGCGGTATATTACATGCGGAACGCGGCTACAGCTATCAGAACGCCGTATGTGATGCACGGGTAAGATAGCGCGGTAGGTTGCATCGGAGGATGGCGGAATCCCGGGATCACGGTTGTGAGAACTCTCGCGGCGAGGCCGAGCACGCTCGACCCCGCGGTACCGTGGTCGTCGGGGCAATCAGGGAGTTCGGGAACACTCTGAGAACCCTCAGTCGAGAACCAGAACTCTGGACCTCGTTGTACGTGTTGCCCTAGGATTCGGAAGGTATCGGAAGGTAGCTTCGTCAGGAGAGCCGTGGTAAAGACGAAGTGTCTTCTTCGTCGAGCGCGCCGGCTTTTTATACCGCGCGTCGCGGTGAGCTTGGCAGGAGGGAGGCCGATCGTCAGGCGACGGTGCGGTGGTGGGAGCGGCGCGATCCCGCGTGTTCGCTTCGGCGGGGATCGGCTCGCTTCGGCGCTCGTCGGCGTCGTGCGGGAAGGCACCGGTGCGGCGGATTTCCCGCGCACACGGTGCGTTTCAAGAGTTTAAAAAATGTGGGCGCTCCGCGCCCTGTCCTCGCCCGACGGAGATCGGTCGGGCGGCTCCCGGCGGGTGGTAGCCGGGGACGATGCCTTGTTGTAAGGGCGCATCGTTACAAGGTAACGTAATTTTGTGATGTGTATCACTTGAGTAATAATTTTTTGGAAATAAAAATAATACTGCTTAGGTTTTTTCGAGATTAGCTGTTACATGGAGAGAGATGAAAGAATCATTAAAACAACAATTTCGTAAGTCCGTTTCATTTAGCAAATTATTCAAGGAAGCCGCACTTTACGAAAGTGTCTCTAGTCAGACGCTCGGGGATTATTGCTTTCAGAAATTGAATAAAATGCGTAAACTAGACATTGTCATACCGGATAAATATCTTATTGACGCGGTTATCGGCGGGATCACGGATGAAAATGTTGCAAGGACGGTGCGCTCTGCGCAACATAGCGACGCTAACAAACTGTATGCGTACATGACGACGTTAGATAACCTGCCACAAAAAGAGGTTAAGAATAAAGTCGCCGCGAATGTCAAATATAATAAGAAAGATCGTTTTTCGAAAACGCCGTCTGCAAAACAATCACACGTCGGTAAAGATGAGAATACTAAATCGCCGGTTGATAAGGTCACCGCAAACGATCGAACAAAATCACTACTCGTGTGTTATAATTGCGGAAAGATCGGCCACATCGCTAAAAAGTGTCGCATGCCGCGCGTAGAGTGTGAGAAATGTAACCGGTTGGGGCATCGTGCTGAGAAATTCCCGATAAAGAAGGACGTGAATGCCATGAAACTTGTGAATGTCTCGCCAAATTTATACGAAAGATCGGTAATTATTAACGGGCATAAAGTTAAAGAATTAATTGATACCGGGAGTAGTTGTACGCTATTACGGATGTCAGTGGTTAAGAAATATAATATGGTAGTGTCGGTGGTGTCGGAAACCGTGTTAAGAGGATTTGCTGGACAAATCACGACGAGCAACCAGTCGACGCCTTGTGAAATTAGAATCATGGACGCGACAGCGCGAGTAAATGCAACCATCGTACCAGATAACCATCTTATTTATAACGTTATTATTGGCCGTGATTTTCTGGAACAAGAGCATATTGTTACTATTAAACAAGGAAAGAGACTAGCATTCAAACAGTTACCCGCGCTTAACGATAAGAGTGAGAATATCGTTGATATCAATTTTTTAAACGCGGAAAAGAGCAAGATCGACACGATCAAAATTAATACAGGTACCGTTTGTGACGACGCGAGACAACGGTGCGTAGATCTGATACGGGAATTTAGGGACTGCGTTGCATTCTCGATTAAAGATTTAGGAAAAACGGACACTGCTTCGTTGAGTATCCGTTGTACATCTGACGTGCCTATAGTTTATCGGCCGTACCGTTTGGCCGATAGCGAAAAACGGATGGTAAGGGAGGTCATTCAGGAATTGCTAGATAACGGTATTATTCGGGAGTCAAGTTCACCATATGCGAGTCCTATCTTATTAGTCAAGAAAAAGAATGGCGAGTACCGCATGTGCGTTGATTATAGGAAGCTAAACGCGGTTACAATAAAAGATAAGTACCCTTTGCCCTTAATCGATGAGCAAATTGATAGGCTAGGTGGAAATCGATATTTTACCGGATTAGATTTAGCATCCGGCTATTATCAAGTACCTGTGGCAGAAGACTCGATCGAAAAGACGGCATTCGTGACACCGGAAGGTCACTATGAATTTCTACGCATGCCATTTGGTTTGTCTAATGCACCTGCAGTTTTTCAGAGACTAATGGATAAGGTGTTGGTCGATCTGAAAAATTCAATAGCCTTCCCATATTTGGATGATATAATCAGGTATGATTATACGGACTGGACGGTAGTCCAATCCCGTAGAGGAAGGCATGACGAGACTACGACAAGTACTGGAAACTTTTGATAAGCATCGCTTGACTCTAAAATTAGAAAAGTGTTCTTTTTTTGCCGAGTCCATTGAATATTTAGGTCAAGAGATAAGTGCGCAAGGAGTCCGGGCCGGACTGCGCAAAGTAGAGGCACTAATACAGATAAGGAGGCCTCAATCAGTAAAACAAGTCCGTCAATTCTTAGGATTGGCCAGCTACTTTAGGAAGTTTGTCGAGAATTTTGCAATAACCGTGGAACCGCTGACGAGGCTCACAAAGAAAGATGTATCTTGGATATGGGGCGAGGCACAAGAACGAGCGTTCAGTACCATCAAAGATAAGTTAATGGCTCGACCGGTGTTGACGATATTTGACCCTGCTAGGCACACTGAAGTACACACAAATGCGAGTGCGATTGGCATAGGGGCTATATTATTACAAAAAGTCGACGGTAGGATGACGGTGGTAGCGTATTACAGTAGGCAAACAACCGCCGACCAACGTTGTTATCACTCCTATGAACTAGAAACGATAGCGGTTGTGTTGGCACTAAGGTATTTTAAGGTATATCTGTTAGGTATACACTTCAAGATTGTGACTGATTGTAACGCAGTACATTCAACTTTCGCGAAGCGAGATTTGTTGCCTCGGATTGGTCGGTGGTGGCTCGAGGTGCAGGAATACACCTTCGATATTGAATATCGTGCGGGTTCTAAAATGGCACACGTGGATGCCCTTAGTCGCAATCCTGCTCAGCTTCTATTGGAAATAGCGCAAGTAGATATAACAGAAGGCGACTGGGTATTAGCGGCCCAACTACAGGACGAGCAATTGTCACGGATTCGGTCTATTTTATTAACAGGAAAGTCCACGCATGAGACCAAATATTATTTCAATGAGTACGTGATCAAAAACAACAAACTACATAGACGTTTAGGGGACAAACAGACTGCGTGGGTAGTACCACGTGACGCACGAATGCAGATTTGTAGGCTGTGTCACGACGACGCCGGACATTTAGGCGTTGAGAAAACGCTAGAACAAATCAAGCGTAACTATTGGTTCGCAAGTATGAGGCAATTTGTGACAAAATATGTGAACAGCTGTCTAAGCTGCGCGTATTATAAGCATACGGTGAGTAAGAAGCAGTGCAAACTGAACAGTATTGAAAAAGTTTCAATACCGTTTCACACAATACACATAAATCATGTAAGACCGTTTGAAACGAGTCGCAAGCATAATAAGTTCCTTTTTGTATTGGTAGACGCTTTTACCAAATTTACGATTATAGAGCCGGTAAAGAGTCAAAAGACATGTTATGTGATTAAAGTCCTGACTAATCTTATTCATTTGTTTGGAGTTCCAAGCAGGATCATAAGTAACAGAGGAACTACTTTTACGTCCCAGGCATTCCGGATGTTTTGTGATAACTACGGAATCAAACACGTGCTAAATGCAGTAGCAACCCCTCGGGCCAACGGGCAGTGTGAGCGATATAATCGGACGATCATACAGGCGTTGGCTACTACGACGACCGGACTGGATTCTCGTGATTGGACCGTTGTTAAGCAAGTGCAGAGTGCGTTGAACACGGCCCATAATAAGGGCATTAATACCACTCCGATGAAGGCACTTATTGGATACGACACTAGGAGTGCTGCGGAAGCACCGTTGCTGTCCCAAATCCAGGATGTAGTCGATCGTTTGGATCTGGATGAGTTGCGGGCTGATATCAAGACGCACATCAGTCAGGAACAACGAGCGCAAAAGGAACGTTACGATAAAACGCGCCAAGACGCTAAAAGATATAACGAAGGTGATCTGGTGCTAGTACAAATTACCAGTGATCCAGCGACTGGGAGCAGTAAAAAGTTACATCCTAAGTTCAAAGGACCGTTCCGAATTCGGAAGGTACTTATCAACGACCGCTACGAGGTTGAGGACCTAAGGGAAGGACGTCGACAGAGCAGAACGGTCGCGGCCGCTGATCGTATGAAGTCTGGATTACGGTCCATGAATAGCGGGTCATCGATCAGTTAATACGGACTGATCTCTTCGGAGTCAGTTAATACGGACTGATCTCTTCGGAGTCAGTTAATACGGACTGATCTCTTCGGAGTCAGTTAATACGGACTGATCTCTTTGGAGTTAGTTAATACGGACTGATCTCTTCGGAGTCAGTTAATACGAACTGATCTCTTCGGAGTCAGTTAATACGGACTGATCACTTCGGAGTCAGTTAATACGGATTGGTCTCGTTGAGCCGGTTAGCACGAACTAGTCTCACCCGAGCCAATTAATATGAGCTGGTCTAGAGCCAGCACACGACACTCTAAACCAACTGTTACGGTGAATTATCAATCAACATCCGGAAAATAAAGGGAGTACAACCAAGCTGTCCGGACGATGTGCAAATGGAGAAAGAGGACAGACAGTTAGCAGCAACCAAGGCGATCGTCAGCAGGGGATGTCTGAGGACAGACATAAAAACAGGAAGGTCGAATGTACAAAAACTCTAGCGATAAGGATTGGAGATGCCGGAGAGAGCGTCAGGAGGAGGCGCGATGGCGGGACGGCTGCGTGGCGGAGAGACGACGAGAGGGGAGGCTCTAGGACGTAGTAGTCTATTGCTCTAGCGAAAATACCGCGATTGTTGACGAACGAATATTACGAACTGTAAATATAACCTAACTTTTTTGTTCAAAAAAATTTATCTAATGTACTTATAAATAAAATGTTCTACTAAATTAAATATTATTTGATTTAATAGTATTATATATGTTTAAAAATCTTGTTAATTATTAAATTTGTATAATATTTAATTTAATTTATTTTACAAAAAACAATTTTAATTTCAGGTATATTAAAATGATGCATAGAAATAAGCAATTTTTATTGCTTGTTTTACAATGGATGCTTTTGTATAAATTATTAAAACGAAAAAAAACAAAACAAATTAGATGGTCTAAAAGAAGATGGTACGTGCGACTAATAAACGAACTGAGATACAAATACGGAGCTTATGAGACACTTTTCCAAGATTTAAAAAATGATGAAAATTTATTTTTTTGTTATACGAGAATGAATTTACGTTTATTTAACAAATTACTTTAATTAACTGAACCTCATTTAACAAAAAATAGTTATCGAGCATTTCCTGCAGAACAGATATTGATAATAGTATTAAGGTAATTATAAGTAAATCTTTTTTCAAAATAATTATATTTTGTAGAAATAACAATAAAAAAGAAATTTTATTAAAGTAACAAAGACAGATTCTGTGATAGATTAAAACAAGTATTCTAGACTAAATATAAATGTTGAATAATATTAAATAGTATTAATAATATTTTATTTTTGTCAGATATACAAAAATTGCCTAAAATAATTATTACTCGAAACATGCTTTAATAGAGAATGAGAGAGAGAGAAATAGAAAATTAATAACCTTTTTATAATAAATAATATTAATAACGTAGATATTTTAATGAAAATGTATTTCAGTGATTTTTCTTTGGTATCAAATACTTCATTTGAACTAGATTGTGGAATTTCTGTTGATAGTTCTAAAGATGATGTTGAAGCTTTATTTGCTTTTATATTACTGCATGTTCTCAAAATATAAGAATATATCGGTATATATACATATTATACTATTAAAATGCGGATTTTCAAGCAATTATCATTATAAACCTTCGTCTCTTGATATAATTGTCAAGAAAAGATAATTGAGTATAAAATGCGAAGGGTTTATGAGTTGAAGCACTACTTCCACTTTTATATTGACTATCTATTATTTGTTTCTCATGATTATATTAATTTCTTAGGCCCAGTTTCACAAGTGTCGGTTAACTTTTAATCTTAGATTAACTCACTCTTCGTCTCTTTCTAAGGGGAATGTTAGAAGGGGACGAAGAGTGAGTTAATCAATTAAAAGTTAACCGACACTTGTAAAACTGGACCTTAAAGATGTGCATCTAGTTTGACAATAATCAGGTGTATATAAGTTGCCTGTAAAAATGTTGAGATTTTATCATTATAATTAGCATAATATATATTAGCAATATAAGACATAATAAGAAATATTAATTAAAATATTTGATATTTACCATAATTTTTATTTTGCATTATTTTAGAAATTTCTTTCCAAGCATTATCTTTAATTATTATATTTTTAAAATCTTTGTGTCCTTTATTGTACAGAAATGGCCGTTCTCTATATAATTCAATTAGAAAAGCATCACCGTCTTTTTCTTCTATAGAAATATTATTTTTATTTTCATTTGACACTACATTGTCTGTGCAATATATATTATTAGATTCACAATAGTGATGATCTTCCATTTTTACTAAAAGGAATTAATAAAAGGATATAGATAACATTAGATAATATACGTACATACTATATGTCTAGTACAAGCTCGCGCACGAACCTGGCCTCGTGATTTAGATGAGGAAGAAACTAACGAATCTTTGTTTGGAGAGAGATATTGTGTATCTTTATTTATTTGAATAAAAGAAACTTTTAAATAGCAGAAATATTGAAGGAATACCAACATTCGTTGCAAGGGTAAGGAAAACTGCCACAAAACCTTACCAGTATTCGTACAACAAAATTACAATACAAGAGAAAATAATTTGGTATCTTACAAGCAAATAAGCTGTACAAAATATAAGACAAAAGAAAATTATTAGTTTAGAACAGTCCTTTCTTTAAAGATATGGCAGAATATACTTTGAATTTTTACTGAGGTATTTCTTTATCATATACATAACAAGATTCGTTATAAAAGGAATTGTAATAGTATGTTCGCATATAATTTATCTTGACGTAGTCAAGCTCAGAATTAGTTGTTCTTTTCTAAAGAAAGGATCGTTTGAAACATAAACACAAATCAATTAAAACCAAGAATATCAATTCAGATATAATTTGTATAATCGGGGAAATAATGCATCAATCTTTTAGTTAAAAATCATGAATAATTATCATCTGTCTAGTAAATAATATTCTTTGTAATTCGAATATTGACTGAGTATTACCGAACTCGTGTCTAAATCGCGGCAAAGTAATATATTACATCATGAGCGATTACTACAACACAAGCTATACATACGACATGAGCAACAACAAAGGCAATGAATACGACAAAAGCTCTTAATATGACACAAGCAATAAGTTTCTCACTGAGTTTACTGAATTAAAATTTGTAATAGGCCTTCAATCTTTGATTGACACATTAATTCGACATAAACGAATGCACATATAGTTTGCTATTAATTTTCTTAAATCATAGATAATATCCTTTGGAAAAGGAATAAACGCACGCAAGAGTATATATATATATATATATATATATATATATATATATATATATATATATATATATATAAAACACATAAACGGAAGATCGTTACTCGAATCGTAAGAAATACTTAAAGGCACAAATATATATTAGAAGAAATGTTCAATATAATCATACTTTGAGGAACACTAATGAATATATTATTGAAATGCACTGTAGTCTGGTTTAATTGTCTTATACGCACGCAAGTTAAAGAATTATTTACATGTTTTACGTAAGAAGAATTTGGTTGCAACCGACAAATATTTACAACGTTAAATGAGCTCATATATCACGTGACTCGAGATAAATTGTGCACAACTCTTCGATCATCGAGGAAGTTTTCCTCTCAACTCGCGAAACTTGTTATATCTCCTCAGATGAACAAGGATAACCCTCAGAGAAGTTTAGGATCCTTTGATCAGGATCCTCATTGTAACGTTAGAAGAAATTCTAACGTCTCTACTCAAGATTTTTAAACAATTGGTTACCTTGTCAGTAAAGCTCTCCTCAGATAATATAGTCGAATAATTATAGCTAGTCTTACAGACCACGCCACAGACAGCTTCCTTCTCGATTCGTACTTGGCTTCTCGTATTACATCTGAACAGGCCTTCGAGAATGTTCCCAATATGGCAGTCTTTCCTCGGTTCGAGAATCGTCGCAGGAATTTTCCAACAGGGCTCGTGTCCTTGGTTACGACGAGCGTCGTCGCTCAAACGTATCGCGTATACGATAAAACGATATAACTTCTTTACTTTGATCACGCCACGACTCGAATGTACTATTACTGCGGAAAAGAATGACGCAATTATGAAATTAGAGAACATCGAATACAACGGGTGCGTATCGAGAGACATCCGGAAGACGAATGCTCGCTCGCCCGGGCTGCGCGCCCCTCCCAACATGCTCACGCAAGCGCGCGAACGCCCTACGCCGGGCCGCCTGGGACGCAACGTGGTCGGCGCCTATTGCGCGCAGTGTT
This sequence comes from Temnothorax longispinosus, assembly GCF_030848805.1. NCBI lineage: Eukaryota > Metazoa > Arthropoda > Insecta > Hymenoptera > Formicidae > Temnothorax > Temnothorax longispinosus. Next base: position 3,115,646 of record NC_092369.1, read on the forward strand.
ACCATTCTACGCTCACCGCGCGACCTGACCTACCGCAATATGAAATACATAGTTGGCTGCACCTACACAATATCTCTCTCTCTCTCTTTTAGCTTTACTTTATACACTATACATATAGATTTTGTTAAATGTTATACAAAAATAATTAACAAGATTTTTAAACATATATAATACTATTAAATCAAATAATATTTAATTTAGTAGAACATTTTATTTATAAGTACATTAGATAAATTTCTTTAAACAAAAAAGTTAGGTTATATTCACAGTTATTAAAATATATTTCGAATATGAAATATTATTATTACATATTTATAATATATCATTAGACTCGTGAAATGTCAATAAATTAATTAAAAGACGGCGATACGAGTCAAGCGCGGTACGTGGTGCGCAAATAGAGAATTAATAGTTACAGAAGTAACGAATTACAATGTATATACGTATATACATATATTCCAACTTAATAAACTGCGCGCCGATTATTTGTCGGACTTGAAACACAGCTATCATTGGAACATTAATACCCTTCCCTCTCCGGAATTAAATCTATACGATTTAATTATTTAAAAAACTGTAAAGAAATTTTTGCGAAAAATATTACTTCAGCCAGGATTCGAACCTGGAACCTCCCTCATTCCGTGAAGGGCGTCGTACCAATTCGACTACCGAGGCATGTGGTAATATTTATCGCAATATATATATACGTATATACATTGTAATTCGGTAGCTCGGCGGGGTAACAGGTGGAACGGGAAAGGGAGGAAAAGTGTGATGGAAAAAAGGATTGAGAGAGGAGAGGGAATGGGGAGGCGGAAGCGGAGGCGTGCAGAATGTGGAAAGTAAGAGGAGTAAGTGGAGGCGAGGCAGTAGATGCAGCGGAACGGTAGAAATCTGCGTAAGAAGAAGAGGCAGGTGAGTGAGGTTATGATGGCGGCGAACTGGGCGAGGAAGGATGTGGCACCAAAGGCGGGAGTGGTGGTTGATATTTCTCACGTGATCTATTTGCCACGCTCTTCGCAACGGGTGAGATGGAGGTGTGCACGAGGAGGGAGCCGAGCGGAAGGTAATGGTGGCGCGAGGTGGGGAAGTGAGAGAACAGGCACGGGACGCGGACGTGGAGACACAAGGAGCGGCGACAGGTAAGGATGGTGAGTCGAGATGGCGCTGAGGTGAAGGCCGAGGCGGCGCTGGGCTACAAGATGACGGGCGACTGGTAGCAAAGGTTGGTAGGACTGAGTGGAGAGGGCGACAATAGAGAGAAGGGCGGGTTGGCAACGGGATCGACGGACAGATAGAGAGATCGAGAGATCGAAGGAGGGGGTCGATGGATCGAAGTGAAGGAAACGCACATGGTGGTAGTAGAGAAGGTAGGTCGTAAGGAGAGTAGAACAGCAGAGGAAAGCAAGCGGAGAACATTGAAAGATTTGGTTGTGATAGGGGAGAAAGTTAAGGTGGAAGCGATAGAGGTAAGTGCGATAGAGCGGAGGGTGTGAGGAGGGCGTGAGGGGGAAACAGAGGAAGGAAGACGAGAAGAAATAATTGCAAATGAGAAAGTTAACCTGCATGTGTTTTTGTAGATAGCCCGGGATGGAAGGAAGATGCATAGTGGAGAAGGAGGTGGTGGAGAAGGTAGTGGAGGAGAAAATGAAGAGGGTGCTAAAGGAGATGGAGGAATGGAAGGAGGAGGTAAAAAGTCTGAAAGGAAGGATAGAAAGAATGGAGCTAGGAGGGGGAAAAAGAAAGAGGGAAGAGTGTGAGGAGAGTAAAGGTAAGACGGGGAAGAGGAAATGGTGGATAGGAGAGGAAGAGAGAAGCGAAGAGGAAACGAAGAAGAGGAATGATATAATAAGGATTGAGGAGAGGTGGGTAGGAGAGGAATCAAGTTTGGAGAAGGTGAGGGAGCTTTTTGAGGAGAGCCTGAGGGTGAAGGCGGAGGTAAGAGAGGTGAGGGTGGTAGGTTCGAAGGGGGATTGGGTAACGTTGTTGGTTAGGCTGGGGAATGAGGAGGAGAAGTTGAGGGTGATAGAGGCAAGAAGGAAAGCGGAAAGTAGGTTAAGAGTAAAGATAGACGAGGACAGGTCGGTGGAGGAGAGGATAAGAGAGAGAGTGGAGTGGGAAGGGAGAGTAGGAGGGAGGGTGGAGGTGAGCAGGAGGGAGAGGGTGCCGGAGGAGAACAGGAGTGTGAAGATGACGGAAGAGGAGGAGATTTCGAAGGAGATGGAGGACAAGCTCCTCATGGGCCCGGAAGACGAGCAACAGATCCATGACTTGAAGTAGACAGGAAGGAAGAACAGAGACAGGATGAGGCGGAAAGAGGCGAACGGGGAGGCGAAAGAAGAGGGAACGGTTAAGGGAAGGGAAATAGATTATTGTGAGGTCGCATAAGGCCAGGAAAGGAAGGAGGGGGTTTGATACTTTTTGTAAAATTGTTGTTAAAACAGAATGTATAAGAGGTGTTTGTGAGAGGTTTGGGAACGTTCCTCGTAAAAAAACGCCTTGTAAACCCTGCGGGGATACACAATAAACGGACATACATACATTGTAATTCGTTACTTCTGTAACTATTAATTCTCTATTTGCACGCCACGTACCGCGCTTGACTCGTATCGCCGTCTTTTAATTAATTTATTGACATATTTATAAGTTTAAAATGTACGTATTATGTCATAACTATTTATAAAATATTTATTATTAATTGTATAATAGAATTTTTATTTGTGTTTATACATATACATACGTTTTACGTTTATTCCTAAAACGTCGCGTATACTACACAAGACAGGAAACATTAACACAGATTGTGCGTTACATAAGACAAAGACTTAAGGCATAAAACACTGCCTTAAGGTTATAAGACAGCCTTTCTGCTTAGGTTTTAACGCGTAACCGCGTAACCAATTAGAAGCGTTTTGCATTTTCGATTACGCATATTCACGCTTCTAATTGGTTACACGGTTACGCATTACGCGGAAAATACATACCATGGGGCTCCAGCCTTACATATAATACAACGGATGTTATAAGAGAGTCGGTACAAAAGTAATGCCTCCTAATTTTTTTCTTTTGAATTTGGCGGCATAGAAAATTTTGCGTTTCTTTGAGTTGCTACTTAAAGTCTCTAATTGCATTATGTTGAGTAGTGTTGCGATCAGTTACGTTAGTGTGTCACACAAACAGTTCAAATTGTGTATTTAGATATGCGTAATAGAGGGCGGTGATTGAATTTCTTATTGGGAAAAAAGTGAGTTCTATTGAAATCCATTCGGATTTCAGAAATAGTGTTATCATAAACATTTTTGAGACGCGAATAATTTTTAATGACTGCATTTGCGTTCAACAGAAAAAACGACTAATCTTTTTAAATGGTTGGACCTTGCCTTCAGTTTTTCCAAGTGCAGAAACCAATCATAGTAAAGAATTATTGAGCACTTATTGGCTCCGCCCCAGCAAACACGGATATATAACTGTTATATTATCATGATATAACGAGATATAACACGCAATATATATCACGAATGTACCAGGTTATGTATACATTAGTAGTAATTTCCTACTCATATGTATTGCAGTTATATAACGTTAATGTAACAGATAGATAACATGTAATATAATCTTCAAAGAAGTTACCAAATGATTATATAACATATAACATAATGTATATAAATTGATAAAAAATTATATAACTGTAATTTGAATTACAGAATTGTGTTAGATAACTGTTACATTTCTTATTTTACTAAACAATTATATATTAAATTAAAAATAAAAATTTTAATTTTTGCATACTTATTACAAATGTGAATATCATATAAATATCAAATTGTTTTTTTAAATTAATTTCAAATAAAACTAATTAAAATTTTGATTAGTTTTGCTTGAAATTAATTACAAAAAACAATTTGATATTTATATATTCACATTTGTAACAAGTATGTAACAGTTAAAATTATTAGAACCATTATATTATTCTAAATTAAGTAATAAACAACAGTAAATAAGGCTTTCATATTTTATATATGTATATAGGGGAGACCGGGGCTATGTGTCCACACTTTACGCTTTTTTCAAGTTTACTAAAAAGCTAATGAAGATATTTGGTTAAAATTTTAATGGTATAACCTTTCAATCTTGCTATTAAAAAAAAAAAAAACATAATTAGAATCGTTGATCTTTTAACATTTGAGGCGAATTTTTTAAGTGGACAAGTCAAGCGTAAATAGATAGCCCTATATGCGGAGCTATCTGTCCACATGCGAGAGGCTATCTGTCCACATAATAAAAAACACATTATTTATATTAATTTCTATACTTATTTATAATATTATTTATTATTAATATATAATATAAATAGTAATAAAATTTAAAAAAAAATAATTTTTTTTATGCCGGGTGAATATCGGAAATCAGTGTCCTTTAGTATTAAGAAGACTGCAATCTTAAGTTTAGTGTCTCATGGTTAGAGGATATTCCTCTAGATTTTAAAATATCTTCTTGAGACCGTATTTCAGAGGAAAATCCTCTAAAATCAAGCGGGAGCCACTAAATGACAGAATACAGGCTATTTTCCTGTAATATTTTCCTGTAATCCGAGCGTATAGTACGAAAATATTACAGTATATTACAATACTTCAGTCTGTAATTTCGTGTAATACTTTTATGTAGTTCCTGTAATATAATTTTCTGTAATCCGCTGTAGTTTCTTTCCGTAAGGGCTGCTACGCAGATTGTATCCCAGCAAACACACAATACACCCAGTAAGCAATTTGCTGTCAAATTGCTTACTGGGTGTATTCTGTGTTTGCTGGGATGCCATCTGATAACAAATAACACCGTTATTATTATAAAAACAATGGAAAAAAAAATATCGCAGGTGCCACAGTCACACTTACGGTTCAGACACTTGTTTTAAAGACAATAAAAAAATCCGATTTTTTTTCACTGAAACTACGTTCTAGTCACACTACGGGTCAATCTGACCCCCATTCGTGCACGATGTTTCCGCAACCGCTGTCATACAAATACCGACGCTTTAATCAAATAACTAACGATCTCTACCGATAGAGGATACTTCAAACTCTTGGTAGATGGCGAGCCAAACTCCATTTTAAGCCAGGCACTTACCGACATTTAGCTTCAAACTTGGAGGACAGTCCCAGCACCCACTGGTCTAAACCAGGAGTGCTGGCACTGTCTCCTTGTAGAAATATTCCCCACTAACCTAAGTTTTCCATATAAGTACATCTCCATCTAATGTCTAATAAATGAGCACATTTTGATTGTAAACAAATTAAAAAAGATTATTAAGCTATAAGTACGAAAGATAATGGAAACATATCCATTTCTCTATGATTACATTGCAACCTCTAATTCTCAATCATGCCATAGTAAAAAAAATCCTATTGCATTAAAAAATAAAAAAATAACTACGCCGATACATTGATGATATAACTCAAGCGAAAATTTCTTCATTATATATGATCTCACAAACTCGACAAGCAGATCTATAACGAAACAATATAGATAACAATCATTTTAAGTAACATAATGAAAAACGAGCATTTAAAACGTTCTTTAATTTATTATAACTCGTCTCGAAATTTAGACAACCATTTACATTTTATAAGCAATATTTTATAAGCTGTAAGCTGCAAATGCTTCGACACTAGTGGAACTCTGTCCTTATTTGATTTCTATTATATTTCGAGAGAACATAAGAAACACGAACTCCTGAAACATATATTGAAAAGATACCGAGTAATGTAGCTGCAAGCGGTTGAGCCGGCGTTACCTTATCCTGCACCTTTCTATGATGCATAGGTACTCTATGTAGCTGAACTCTAAATGCCAGATTCGCGTCGTGCATTAAACTGTTTGCATATTGGTCCTCCGCAATGTAGCTTAGTATCAAGAAGCACAGCTTCACATTACTCATTATAGCCTCCGTTCGAATTACTTGCATAACTATCGAACTGTAATGCAAATGCAGATATCTCACAATTGTTAAGCAGCGAATTATCAATAATTTTATAATAATTTATATTATATTCTCACCAATACTGCAGGAAGGTTGCTAGTAGATTGAACGGCTAAGCCATTATTGTCGAAATTCTGGACACAAGAAGAAGTGCCTGCGAGTAATAATCATGATCTTACTCCTGACGAGCAAAGATGTGAAGAATATTTCAAGACCACTTTTTCGCGGGACTCAACAGGTCGATACACGGTTCGAATTCTCACGAGATCACAACTATCAACGTCTGTATCATCAGTTTATGACCGAATATCGAGAACTCAATCACATGACGAAAGCTTCATCGGTTTCCAGTCAGCACACGCAATATTACTTGCCACATCACGGAATGCTCAGACCAGACTGTGCAACTACAAAATTACGGGTGGTATTTAATGGCTCGAGTGCATCTACATCCGGCCGCTCACTTAATGATCTCATGCACACGGGAGCCAAGTTGCATTTAGACATCACCGATGTTTTGCTCTGGATTCGACAATTTCGACATTTAGTTGCCATTGACATCACCAAAATGTATAGGCAAATCAACGTACATAAAAATGACTGAAATTTACAACGGGTTCTCTGGATAGACGAACAGCTCAATGAAGTGCCATATTATCTAACAACGGTTACGTATGGTACCAAGGCTGCCCCGTTCTTAGCAGTACGAACACTGCTGCAACTCGTGGAGGATGAAGGCCACAATTTTCCCCTTGCAGTGCCGTCAATTCTTCAAAGTCGATATGTCGACGACACTTTTGGAGGCGCTGAAACTGTCCAGCAGGTAATAAAAATTTCATTGCAGCTAAAGAATTTGTGCATGGCGGGCGGTTTTCCATTAGCCAAGTGGCACGCGACTTATCCAGATGTGCTCACTGCGATTCAAGCAGAAAAAGACCAGGGCTCACAAATTGCATTTGACGATTGCGTAACCAAAATACTCGGATTAAGATGGCGTCCTCAAGAAGATTCATTCAACATTCTCAACAAAGATCTCGTCGCACACCTCACTAAACGCCTCGTTTTGTCTGAAGTGGCTCAGATATTCGATCCACTGGGCTTTGCATCACCAGTAGTGATCAAGGCGAAGATGCTCTTGCAGGAGCTTTGGCTTCATAAGCTCCAATGGGATAAACCACTGCCATCCCAGCTCTCATCACGGTGGCTCATCATCAGAAAAGAACTCACAAGCTTGAGCAAGCTCTCAATACCTCGGTAGTACAATACATGGAGCACCTCGTCAGTGGAATTTCATGGCTTTTCTGATGCTTCTCAACTGGCAATGGCTGTAGTCGTATTTATCACCGTCCACGGCTCTAATGGCGCCATGATTTCATTGGTGTGCTCCAAAACTAAGGTAGCACCTCTCAAACGGCTCACCATCCCGAGACTTGAACTCACCGCAGCACTGCTGCTCTCAAGGCTCATGCAATACGTTCAAGCCACCTTGAAGTTGAACGTTACAGCAACTCATCTGTAGACGGACTCTGTTGTGACACTCACGTGGATCAAATCTCATGCATCGCGCTGGAAGGATTTTGTGAGAAACCGAGTTGTTCAGATCCAAGATCTCACTCCAGACGCACACTGGAGATACGTACCTGGCACTTCCAACCCAGCCGACTGCGCATCACGAGATTTAACTACTGCTCAACTCCAAGGCCACTTATTATGATGGACGGGACCACCGTGAATACTCACACCTGAAGCATGGCCATCTCAACCCGCGCTTTCGGACGAGTTGAGCGGTCATGAGGCTCGTCCTGGCATTGCTCTATATGCAGCTGCATTTCAGTCGAACTATCATTGGGACTATCATTGGGACCTCATATACAGGTACTCAACCCTCAATAAATTATTGAGAATAACAGCTCTCTGTTTCAGGTCCATCTCTCTCTTGAGAAAGTACCGAGACAAGTCGCCGGACTTGCACTCAGCTTTGGAGAAGGCCAGACTTTTCTAGATCAAGGCTACTCAAGCGGCATACTTCACGCACGAGATCAAGATGCTCACGACCAACTCGAGATTGCCAACTGCTCACGCATTCAGTCGATTGACTGCGTACATAGACGCTCACAGAATCATCCAAGTTGGCGGCCGCCTCAATCAATCATCATTAGATCAAGACAACAAACATCAAGTAATTTTACCTCGCCACTCACGGTTCTCAACCTTAATCATTGCTCACGCCCATCTGCGCACCCTGCATGGAGGAACTCAGCTGACGTTGGCTCATGTCAGGCAACGATACTGGATCATTGGCGGACGGGCTCCAGTGAAGTCTCACATCTTGCGGTGTGTCGTGTGTGCTCGGCAGAGGGGGATCCGTGCTCATCAACTGATGGGCCAACTACCTCTCTCTCGGGAGCGCCGTCACGTCCGTTTGCTCATACCGGAGTCGACTATGCCGGACTCCATACCCGACTATACCGATCACCATCAAAACATGGAAGGGACGAGGTGCGAAAACGTACAAGGGATGGATCTGTGTATTCATCTGCTTCTCCACCTCCGCAATTCACCTCGAAGTGGTGAGTGACTACTTATCGGAAGGATTCATAGCAGCCTACCGAAGATTCTCATCGAGAAGGGGAATTGTTCAAACTTTGTACTCGGACTGCGAAACAACTTTTATTGGAACAGACGCAGCGCTAAAAAAAATGTTCATTCAGGGTTCTCAAGAACATCAACGGATCGCTCAAGCTTTGCAACTTGATCACACCAGATGGGAGTTCAACCCACCAGGCGCTCCACACATGGGGGCAAGTGGGAAGCGGTGGTAAAATCCGTAAAGTTCCATTTAAGACGGACTGTCAGGAGACTCTGCTCACCACGGAAGAACTCACAACGTTGCTCACGCAAATTGAAGCCATTCTCAACTCACGGCCTTTGGAACCATTGAGTGACGACCCTGAAGACGTCTCAGCGCTCACACCAGGTCACTTTCTCATTGGAGGTCCAATCACTACTATACCCGAGCCATCTCTGATGGACCTGGCAATCTCTCGATTATCTCGTTGGCAGTTCATCCAGCAGCGTGTTCAGCATTTTTGCACACAATGGTCGGGTCATTATCTACAACGCCAGCAGGCAATATCCAAGTGGCATCATCCTAACAACAGCATCAAGGTGGGTTCTATTGCGCTGATCACCGACAAACGCTCTCCACCGTGCAAGTGGCCACTCGCCAGAGTAACGGCATTGCACTTCGGCAAGGATGAACTCACTAGGGTGGTTACCCTTAAGACGGCCACCACGATACTCACTCTGCCAATTGCTAAGCTTGCTGTGCTACCCGTCTCATCAGAATAAAGGATCAAGAATAAGGGATCATCAACAGGGTTGCTGATGGCGGGCGGAATGTTCGAGATTCCGTTATCGCGGTGCGCCATTTCTTCAAATGGCAGCATCGATCGGCACCGTTATCCTGGATCCTCGCGGCAGCTGGCGCAAGCTCAGGCGCGCTGATCGGCAGCATCATCCTCGCGATTTTCAACATTTTCGTTCGCCACTCGCTGGCCGCTGAGTGACCAGGCGTACTTACGTGCTCTGGATAATTCAAAGTTCTTGTGAAGACGCATGTAAGTGCTCATTTGAAGCGACTCAACCTGCAGAGACACACTATTAAAGTGTAAAAAAGACCACTCATTAATCTCAGGTGCATCAACACGACGGACCAGGATTTTACACGTGCGCGAGTGCCGAACGCCACGTGGTTCAACGGCTCAAGGGCAACTCACGTAACGAGGAAAGCGATTAATATAATTGCTTCTCGAGTGCACGCACTATTACATTGACTTCTCATTTTGAGAAAGACTGCTCATCATTCTAAGGTCAGACTGTACATATTTTGTTGCTCATTAAAGACGGCTCAGACTGTGCTCTGAGTTACACTTTAACTAAACGAATAATTAATCAACACCGTCCACGCGCGTCCCTCTCATCCCGCTTCCATCGCCGGGATTAATCAGCGATTTCGCAAACACTTGTATTCTTAGGTCTTTTCTACTCCTATTTCATATATAATTCTTTAAAATTTGATTGATCAGTTCTCGTGTTACACACATTTGAAATTTCGGAGAATTTGTACATACATAGAAACTCTATAAAGCTAGGTCTAATCAACCAAATCTTATAGAATTATATATGAAATAGGGGTAGAAAAGACTGAAGAATATAATAGAATTAGAAAAGTTGCCAATAATTAGTACTAAATTGTCAAAAAACATCAATTTGTGAAAAGTCTCAATTATTGAGACTTGAGATGTAGCCTTTAAAGGTTAAAATTTTAAAATATTGGCAATTTAATTCTTTTGTATTTTTCAGTTTTTTCTACTCCTATTTTATATATAATTCGTTAAGATTTGGTTGATAAGAAATTTCGGTAAAGGCACATACACACATACACACATACACACATACACACACCACAGGGAGAGCCTGAAATCCTTACGTGGCGCGTCCCCAGATGGCGAATAGGGGAATGCTCGCTAGATATAGCGGGTAGGAGGGAAACTAAAAATACCTCCGTGGACCAAACAGGATAAGGGAAGGAACCCTGAACAATAAACCAAAGATGAACAGTCAGAAGCAAGGAGATATGATTACGGTGCAGGGACTTGGAAACCCAGTACTGGCGCCTGAAGGAAGTGAGAAAGCGGGCTCCCAGGCGTCGTTAGCCAGCGACCGCAGAACTGCAAAGGTGGAACACTTGGCCTCTGCAGTCCAAAATGCATCAAGTGAACGTGGAAAGAGAGCTCTCAACAGGCTTGGTGAGAAGATAAGTGAGCTGCTTAAGTATATCAAAGGTAAAAACAATGTACATGGAAAAATCCGTAGACTAGCTCACGCTATTTGGCAACGCTTATGATCTGTCTTGCAAGGAGAATGGTTGTCCTGATCAATTGGAAGTGGAAGGAAAAGAGATCAAATCCTCGATCATGCAAACGACCCCTTTGCTCAAACAGAATAAGGAGGACAAGGAGAAGCAGCTGAGTCTGACGGGTAAAATCGATAGTAAGCAACTCCGGAATAAAGGAACCCCAAGGACCCTAAAGAAAGGGAGGGATACACCGCCATCAAGCGAGCGGAAAAAGAAGAAGGAAAAGATAGAAGGCGATAGAGCTACCGAGATGACGCCACGGACACAGTTTAAAAAAAACGGGACAAAACCACCCGAACCCGGAGAAGTTTTAGGCTTCCAAGTGGTACAAGCCAGAAGGGAAAAGAAAGGGAAGAGAAAGAAAGAGCCCCCGAAACTCAGGAAAAGGCCGGCGCTGCCAGATGCTCTCATTATACAAAAGAGAGGCGAGGCTACAACCTATGCTCAGATACTGAGCAAAGTGAAAAATAAACCTTCGCTCAAAGAGCTGGGCAAGACAGTCGTCAAAATCCGGAGAACGGTGAATGACGATCTGCTGTTAGAACTGGACAAGACCACTGAGCAAACAACTGACTTCAATTCAATTCAATTCAATAGTTTACTTTATATAAACAGGTATATAATAATTTATATAAACAGGTCACAAACATTTTACATTTTTATATTCATGGCGTTTTACAGGGACGTGCCCAACTCTTTACATATTCCCGTGACCCAGCCTGGCCGTATGCGACCTCACATCTCATTTCCCTTCCCTTCGTTTTCCGTCCGGCACTCTTCTGTCCATCTCCTTCTGCTTCCCATCATTCCGCACCTCTCTGTCTCCCTCCTTTCTGTCGCTGCTCTTCCCTTTCCTTTCCGGATCTCTCCCTCCTCGTGCTCAATGACTTCCTTTCTTTTTATTCTACCTTCACTCTGAAACATAACTGTATTAATCCTACTATCTTATTTCCTTCTCCTCCTCCCCTCCCTTTCCTTTACTGTTTCTTTCTCTATCAACCTTCCTCTCTCACTTCTATTATACATTCCTCTTACTCTCCCTTCTTCCTGTCGTCACATCTTTATCCGTATTCATTACAGACTCTCCTCCATCCGCTCGTTATCTCGTCCTCCGCGATCTTCCTTGGTCTCCTGTCTTCCTCCTCTCTCCTTTCTTTTCTCCTTTCTTTCTCCTCTCTTTCTTTTCGACTTATTCCTACTCTCTTCACTGTCATCCCTCTTCCTTTTCCGTTCTCCTCCCTTCATCTTGTCTCATTTCTTCTATCGCTTTTATCCAATCCTTTCCCTCTTTTTTTCCCAAACCTTGCAATCCTACTCCACCTTGCTTCCTCCCAGCCCTTTTTCAGGTATTCCGGGATTCCGTCTTTCCTTACAATCTTATACCACCAGTTTTATCCTGAGCCCATGATCTTTTTTATCCTTTCTTGTTTTTTCTTTAATTTCTTTCATTTCTTCCAGACATTTCCTCGCTATTCCCCTTTCTTTGCCTTCTTCCAGTTTTCTTTTAAATTTCCATGCTCTTACTTGCTCCGCTTCTCATCTTCTCTCTCTCAACTTTATCTCTCACCATATACCCCGGCGTCTTTCAATTTAATCCAAATACCCATTTGAGGTATCTCTCCTGTATACCTTCTACCTCCTTCTTTTCTTTCTATCCCTATATTTCCGCCCCGTATCCCATTACTGTCCATATCAAGGTGTCGTATAACCAGATCCTTCTTTTCCAATCCTTTTTCCACCATTTTTTTTCTATCCCCCAACTTTCCCTCATTACTCTCGTCGCCTTCCTTCTTCTCTGTCTAATGTGCGCTTCTGTCCCCCATTTTCCTTCAGTGTATATCCAAGATATTTGAATTCCTTAACTTCCTCTAGTTTCTTTCCTTTCCATCTCCAGTCATACTTCTTCTTCCTTCCTCCGCCCTTTCTGAATCTCATTACTTTTTTCTTTGCTCGATGTTAATCCCTTCCTGTCCAGGTATCCCTCCAACCTGCTTATCATCGATCTCATGTCCTGTTCTTCCTTCGCCATCAACACTATGTCATTCGCATACATTAACGTGTAAATCTTTTCCCCTCTCAGCTTCACGCCTTCCCATCCTCCCTTCTTCAAATAATTCTCCAAATCCGCGATTAACAGGTTAAAGAGTATCGGGCTTAGTAGGCACCCTTGTCTCACGCCCTTTGCCATCCAGAATGTTCCTCCACTCTCTCTCTCTATATTCTTACCCTTCGTTTCTCTCAATACCTCTTTTACCCTATCTATTAGTCCCTGCCTTATATATACTTCTCTCTCTATCATCGCCCTAATTAATACTTCTTTGTTCACTGAGTCGAACGCCGCTTTCAAATCTATGTATACTACTGTCATCTTTCCTTTCTCCTTTCCCAGTTGTCTGTTTACCAAGTAGTTCAGTGCGAATATTTGGTCCATCGTCCCCATTCTTTTTCTAAATCCTGCTTGATTGTCGAATCAAATTCTTCTTTTCTACTTTTTTCCTTATTTTTTCCGCTAGTATTGCTGCATATATCTTATACATCGAGGCCATAATTGTAATTATTCCTCTATAGTCTTTCACCTCTCGCCCTTTTTTCTTTATTATAGGAATTATTTCCCCTCCCTTCCATTGCTCCGGCCAGCCTTCCCCTCTCCATACTCGTTTACATATTTCTTATATTCATTTCACCATTTCTTCTCCTCCTTCCCACGCCTCGATCGGTATCCCATCATTGCCTATTGCTTTTCCTGTTTTCAATTTCTTTATTACATTTTTTACCTCCTCCACTATCTCTTCCTCTTTTTGCTTGTCCCTTTACCCTTCTCCTTTTACTACTCTAGTCTCCACCCCACCCATTAACTCCATGAAGTACTCCTTCCACTCTTCGAGCTTTATCTCTTCGTTTATCCTCTTCCTTCTCTTTTTTACTCTGCCTATCAGCTCTCATACCTTTCCTTCCGTTCTCGTTTCCCCTATCTCTTTTATCATTCTATCCAGCCTATCCTTTTCCTCTTTTTTCTTTCTTTCGCACATTTCTCTAAACTCCCTCCTTCCTTCTCTGTACCTTTCCACCTCTCTTTTTCCTTTCTTCCATTTTCTTAATTCTCTCCTCACTTCTCTCTTTCTCTCCCTGCATTCCTCATCCCACCACCTTCTCTTCTGTTCTTGTTAGCCGTTCTCCCATCCTCATTTTCATTCTCCTTATTACTTATCTTATGTTCGACATTCCTTCTTCTATCTCTTTTGTAGCTCCCTTTTTCCTCCTTCTATCATAACTAGTTTCTCTCTAAATTGCGTTCTTCCCTCTTTGCTCCATATTCCTCTTCTTCTTATTCTTTCTCCCTCTTTCCTTCTCTGCTTTCTCTTTGGGTTACCTTTCACCCAAACTATTAGTGGATGATGGTCTACTCTTTCTTCTACTTCCACTTTTTTTCTAACCTCTTTTTTTCCTATAACGTAATCTATAACTGTCTCACCTCTCCCTCTTGTATATGTAAATTCACCTTCTTCATCTCCTTTCACGCCTCCATTTAATATCATCCATCCTCTTTTCTCTATGAATTCCAGTAGCTTTCTACCGTCCCTATTTATTTTCTTGTCTCTTGATCTACTCTTTCTTTTTTCTACTCCTCCCTCGTCCTCCTTATCCCATCCTCCTTCCTCTCCCGTTCTAGCATTAAAGTCTTCACCTATTACAGTCCTTACTCTCTTTTCCCCCTTCTTCATCCAATCTTTCAAACCTTCTAGCTTCTTGTCTATATTTTTCCTTCATTTTCTTCCAGCCTTCTTTCTTCATTTACCTCTTCTATCCTTTTTCGTGTACCTAATAGCATGCCTCCACTCGCCCTGCCTTTTCTGTTTGTCCTGGTCGCTATCTGCACTCTCCATCTATATTCGCTTGGGATCTTCTCTTTCACTTTTTCTCATTCCCTCTCATGCAACCATGTCTTCATCATTATCACCACGTCCCATTCTTTTATCCCTTCCCAGAACTCCTTATCCTTATTTGCTACACCCGCCACGTTCCAGAAGGCTACTTTCAAGGTCTCCTTCTCCCTCCTGTTTTTCCTTCTCTCTCTCTCTCTCTCTCCCCCTCTCCCCCTCTCTCCATATTCCTTATCCTCCTCTCTGACTTTTCTTCCTACGTTCTCTTCCTCCTCCTCCTTTTTACCTTCATTGTCCTCTTCAACATCATGTTCTGGATTACATTCATCCTCTACTTTTTTTATATCCTTCCCTATATCTTCATCCTCTCTTCTTTCCCCGCATTTCCTCTTTTTTCTTTCCCTCCAACATCATCTTTTCCTTCTCTCCCCCACTCTCGCTTCTTATATTTCTCTTTTCGTCCTTTAATACTCTTTTTTCATCATCCCATCTCCACCATACGTTTCCTATTCTTATCCTCCCTGTTTTAATCCACGCTCTTCTTCCCTCTCTTTCCTCCCTTCTCGCTATCTCTCTCAATTTCCAGTTCACTTTTCTTTTTTCCTATGTTAGATCTTCCGTAATTCTCTCCTTTCTACTCTTCAAACTTTTCTTCTTCTCCATCACCTCCCACTTTTATTCCTCGTTTTCCAATTTCAGTAGTACCATTTCCCTTTTCTCTTCTGCATCCCCCTCTATTCTCTTTACTTCTATTGCCTTTACTTTAACCCCTAATCCCTCCAATAACTTTTCTGCCTCCTCCCTCCTTCCACCTTCTCTTATCTCCAACCCCCTTATCACAATGTTCATTCTTCTTTCCTCCTTCTCCTTCCTTTCCAGTCTTCTCTCTACCGCTCTCATTCTCTCCTCCACCTCCTCTTTTCCGTTTTGTACCTCCCACTTTTTCTCCTCCTTTCGTCCTTCTACTTTCTCCTCCAACCTTTTTAACCTTTCCTCCATTTTTTCCTTCTCCTTTTTTAGTTCCTCCATTTCCTCTCTCCATCTCTTCTCCTGCTCTCTGAATTCTTTTCTCATTTTCTCCATCTCATCTCTCATCCTCTTTCCTTGCTCCTTGAAACCCTCTCTTAGCTCTTCTCTCATGATCTTAAAAAAATCCTCTCACTTCGCTAATTACCTCCCTCAACTCCTTCTCACCTATTTCTGTTTCCGATTTAGGCGACCTTGCTGTCTTATTGCTTCTCTTTCCCCCGCTCTTATCTAATTTATTTCTCTTCCTTTTCCATAGATCATCTAAATTTCCCATGCTTCCACTTCTACCTCTTTCCTTTACTTTATTTATAATCCCTTTCTTTCCCTCCATCCCGCTTTCTTTCTCTCCGCTCATCTCTACCTGTTTTTCGGCTCACTTCTTTTTCTATATACGCTACACTTTATGCCCGGCTTCGCGCCGCCGACCGCGTCTCGGCTCTCCCGTCGCGTCGCACCTCTACTCCAGTTATAGTTCGTGTCGTACCCGTCACCTGTGCCTTGCTACTTTCCTTTCCTTTATCTCTTTTACCTGTTTTTCCACTTCTCCTTCTTCTCACCTCCTCACTCTCTCACCTCCACTCTCCCTCACTCGCTCGCTCTCGCCTTCTCTACCAGTACCGGAAACGGAAGTCGCAAACAACTGACTTACAGTCTGCAAATCAACTGTACTAGGCGACGATGCGGTAGTCCAAGCCCGCATTGAGAAGGTCAAGGTGGATATCAAGAGACGTTGATGAAATCGTTACCAAAGGATGTCTTTGATGCACTGACTCAGAGAATCGAAGGAGCGCAAGGAATGATAGATATCAATTCCATCAAGTCGCTGAGGCAAGCATATGGTGGCACCCAAACTACCGCGGTGAGCTTGCCGATGCAATTGGCCCAAAAAGTCATGGCACTCAGGGGGATCCGTATCGGGTGGGTGATGTGTCGCATCAGAGAAAGAATGAAGCTCACGAAGTGCTTTAAATGCTGGCAATATGGGCACTTGTCACGGGATTATAAGAGTCCGACGGACAGATCGAAAAGTTGCATCAACTGTGAGGATAACGGTTACAAAGCCAAGGAATGCATCAAACAGGCTAACTGCGTGCTGTGAAAGGCTGAAAAGAACTGCAACAGTCAGCACGCAACTGGAGGTGGTGAGTGCCCGGTCTTCCAAAGGGCGTACAAAGCAATGGTTGGAAAGTAATGAAGATATTACAACTCAACCTCATCACTATGAAGTAGCGCAGGAGTTACTAGCGCAGTCTATCAGAGAACACAAGGTTGATGTGGCCATCCTCTCGGAACAGTATGGGAATCCGGACGATCAGTTCTGGGTGCATGACAGATTTGCTAGAGCAGCAATTTGGAACTGTGGCCGACTGACTATGCAGGAAAAGATGACCAGACTGGAATCAGCGTTTGTATGGGCAAGAATAGCGGGAATATACTACTATAGCTGTTATGCCCCACCAAATGAGCCTTTAGAAGATTTCAAGAACTTCTTAGACATACTTGTTAACGACGCTAAGGGTCGGAGCTCGGTGATGATAACTGGCGACTTCAATGCCTGGGCAACTGAATGGGGCTGGCCCGAGACTAACAACCGAAGATCTGCGTTATTAGAAGCTTTCTCGCAGCTGGAAATTGTCCTCCTTAATAGCGGGAAGTCGCTGACATTCCGGAGAGCGGGCACGAGGTCTATCGTCGATCTGACATTCGTGAGTAGCCGCCTTGGAAAAACAGGATTCAGATGGGAGGTGAGCGAACACTATACTGGTAGTGATCACCAAGCTATTCTATTGGAGATACTCAACGAACCTTAGGAACAAAGCTTAAGATGAAGTCCATCACAATCGGTTGGGAAGCGAGCGCTTTTGATCGGGAAGCGTTTCTTAGTGCCATGGATGACATGGCGATATCAAATGGTAACGCAGAAGCCAAAGCTGAGCACGTCCTGAGATTGATGACAGAAGCTTGTGACATCTCCATCCCCAGGAGAACAACATCTAATCAACGACCACCAGTACTAATGGGATAAGGAAATTGCCCAGCTGCGCGGGAACTGTCTCCGAGCAAGGCGGCGGTGTTAGCGAGCCAGGGGAATAAGCACCTATGACGAGTTGAAGGAGCAATTTAAGGAGACTCGTCATAAGCTTAGAGCGGCAATAAAAGCAAAAAAAAAATGCTGGCTAGAGTTATGTAGTGAAGTAAACCAGGATCTGTGGGAAAGAGCGCACAAGATAGTCATGAAAAAGCTGAAAAGTCTCTTCACGCAGACTCCTACGTGCCTTAAATTGATGCACAAGATTGTCACCGGACTGTTTCCGCAACAACGAAAAGCTGCAACAGTTGAGGCAATGATGACTCCTGAAGGAGAAACCATACCGCCGATAACAGTGGAGGAATTTTTGATAGCATGCAACAAGGGAAACAGCAAAGCCCCAGAGCCGGACGGTATTCCAAACACCGCCCTGAAAGCAGCGATTCAAGCAAAACCGGATATCTTTGTGGACATGTATAATGCTTGACTCACCGAAGGGAAGTTCCCAGAATGCTGGAAAAGGCAGAGATTGGTTTTGCTTCCCAAAGGGAAAAAACCCCCATTGGAGCCTTCAGCTTATCGACCGCTGTGCATGCTTGACACAGCCGGTAAGATACTAGAACGTGTCATTTACAATAGACTGGAGAGAGCCGTGGACGAAGTCGATAGCTTGGCGAAACATTAATATGGCTGCAGGAAAGCATACTCGACAGTGGACGCCATCAAAGTCGTTGTTGACACAGCGCGACAGGCGATACATGGCAAGAGATGGAAAAGAGGGTCCAAGAAGTACTGTGCTATCGTCACTTTGGACGTCAAGAACGCGTTCAACTCCGCTCGCTGGGACTGTATTGAGGACAGACTGCGAGATCTGGGGATTCCGGTGTATCTGAGGCGTATACTGGCTAGTTATCTAAGTGCCAGAGTTCTGAGATATGACACAGACGACGGTCCTAAGGATTACATCGTCACAGGGGGGGGGGGTCGCGCAAGGATCAGTCCTTGGCCCTCTACTGTGGAACATCATGTATGATGTGATACTTCGGCTTAAAACCTCAGAAGAAGTGAAAATAGTTGGATTTGCTGATGATATAGCGGTAGTGATTGTCGGAAAATTCCTTGAGGAAGTGGAACGAAAAGGGAATGAGACTGTCGCGATCATCTGGAAGTGTCTAGCATCAATTGGTCTCTTCATGCATAGCTGGCTGATCATAAGACGGAATCAGTTCTCATCACTGAAAGAAAGAAGAGAAAAACTATCACCCTTATGGTCAGCGATCATGAGATCAAGTCCCAACCGTCCATTAGATACCTAGGAGTGAAGATCGATGCTAAGCTAACGTTTAAAGATCACCTTGACTATGTCAGCGGTAAAGCTGCGAATGTCAACACCGCACTTATGCGCATAATGCCAAACATTGGAGGACCCAAAAATAGCAGGAGGCTTCTGTTGGCGACAGTCGTCACCGTACTTCTGTTGGCGACAGTGCTATATGGAGCGCCCATTTGGGCTGAAGCTATAAAGGTCAAGGCATACAGAAGGAAATTGGAGTCAATCCAACGATTGAGTGCTCTGCGGACTGCTAGCGCATTCCGTACGGATTTCTATCTCACACAGATGCTGACCGGACATGGATGTTTTCAGGCATATTTTCACCGGTTCAAGATTGTTGACGACCCAAACTGTCCCGACTGTCGTGTGCCCGAGGATGCGGAACATGTGTTCTTTTACTGTCCTCGCTTCCTTGAAGATCGAGCCCGATTGGATATGATGATGGGAGAACGACTGGAGCATGGGAACATCACGCGGCTCATGATGTCGAAGAAAGAAAGATGAAATGCAGTCGGTAACTTTGTAGCAAAAGTATTAAAGGAGCTGCGATGCCTGGATTGTGAGAGAAGAGGATCTTGATATCGACATAATGGGAAGATTGACTGAACCCCTAAACCCACATCGGGAAAGGAGGATGTAGGTTAAAACGAAAGAAGAGGAAAGGCATAAGCCATTATCTCCCTACGAAGTAATGATCACTTACGCTGTAAAGTGGTCCCGTGGGGAGAGTTTGATGAACCACAGGGAGATGGTTTTAGTGGGTAAGAATCTCCACACTACCAGGCAGTACGGACTGCCGGTGTCTATAAAGATCTCCACCTGCCCTCGGAAAAAAACACACACATACATACTGTTGCGCTGCGCTCCGCTAATCTCAAGCACTCGCGTTCGCGCCGCGCACTCCCGGACTCGCGTAAGAAAGACAAGACTCGTTTATAAAAGGAACTCAGGTTTATTATAGATCTCTATACAAGAATGCGTATCTGAAGGAGAACTCGTCCGAACGTTCCGAGTCTCCCCGTAAATCTGACAGTCGAAGTAGTAAATCAATAAATCAATATTCCGTAGTCAAGGGACGCGCTTCAGCACGAAGCTTCCGCGGAGCGGTCAGCGAAGCCAAGTTCAGCCCACAAACGGGTGTCCAGCACGGGCGCAACAATACATACGGACATTTTTAAAAATTGCGATTTTTCGACGTTTTAGAACATTCTGAACACATTGGCAGCGGCAAAAAAATTTTTTTTACGAAAACAAAGCTTCCTTTATGAGGAATAAAAATGGATGTCGGGGGATTTGCCATACATCGTCGGAGTCACGAGATGGTACGTAAATTGTACTTAATAGCAGTATCGAAAATTTATCATTAATTACTCTTTTTTTATTGCTTAATATATGCATCATTTTGCATCAAACTGAGCACACAACTCACACTCCTAACGCTGAAGCAGTTGAGACAAAGCGCGTTGTTGCAAAATTACGGAAGAAGGCGGTGACAAGCAAGGAAGCATCATCGTCGTTAGTGGCGTTCGTGCTGGGTACAGTGTCTCCTGTTGTTGCACAATTACCGAGTGCTGAGTCATTGAGTCGGACTGTCCGAGGAATTCGTCAAAGGAACAATCCTTTACCGCCTAATCCAAGGAAGAACACATTGTATGCAATATCAGATCAATTTCAAAAGACATTGAAGAGCGTGAAATTCTTGTTATTCGACTCTGAAGATATTAACAACAGACTGCTTATATTTGCTACGGAGGATAATCTGCAGGTGTTGCGAGGATGTGACATATGGTATTGTAATGGTACTATTAAAGTAGTGCCAGAAATATTCGACCAACTGTACACCATACATAGGGAGGTGAATGGCAAAGTTGTGCCTTTTGTATATGCGTTATGCCCTAATCGACGCAAGAGAACATATCAAACTCTGTTGCGGGTTCTAAAGGATTCCCGGGGTGGCTCCAAGCAATGTAATGTCGGATTTTGAGATGGCATTTTTAAAGGCCGTTACTATAAAATTTTCCGAGTGTGTTACCAGGGTGTTTATTCCATTTCGGTCAAGCACTTTGGCGTAGTATACAAAATCACGACCTTGCGTCATTGTACCGCGAGAGCAACCGCGTAGCTCGTAATTTGCGAATGTTATTCGCATTGGCATTCGTTCCTCCCTGCGATGTAACTTATGCGTACGATACTTTGCTGCAGTCGAACTTTTTCACGGATAATGAGAATGGTTTGAGAAGTTTTCTCGATTATTTTGAGCAGACTTGGGTTGGCGTGTTAAGTCGTCGTAAAGTACGACGCGGCGCAATGTTTGATATTTCTTTGTGGAACCACTACTCCTCAGTGATGATGGCTGTTGCTCGTAATAACAATGCAGTGGAAGGATGGCACCATGCACTAAATCGGAGAGCAAATAGTTCGCATCTTGTACTGTAAAAAATTATTGAATTGCTTCAAGCAGAGCAGGGTCTCGTCACATTGCGCGCGCGAATGCTCACGCTGCTGCGAATAATAGAAACAAGTGCTACAAAGACAACAATGCGCGATTGAAGAGTCTCGTTGCAGCCTACAGCCGAGAGGATGTGTTACAATGTTTGAAGAATGTTGCTGCCAATCTATTGTTATAAAAATTTATTATGAATTATGTGTTAATTATCTTTGTTGTTAGTTACAACGACTTTATTAATTTATTTGCGCTTTGTTAAATGTGTAAAAAATCTTGAGGATTGTTGCTGCCAATCTGTTGTTATAAACATTTATTATGAATTATGTGTTAATTATCTTTGTTGTTAGTTACGACGACTTTATTAATTTATTTGCGTTTTGTTGAATGTGTAAAAAATCTTGAGGACTGTTGCTGTCAATTTGTCGTTATAAATATGAATTATGAATTATGTATTTATTATCTTTGTTTTTAGTTACGACGATTTTATTAATTTATTTGCGCTTTGTTGGATGGACATTTCACGCGTGGAAAGTTGTGGCACCTCGTTTTGTGTGGAAAGTGTATGCAGTAGATTTTGCCCCCCTGCGGGGGGCTCCACTATCATTAAACTAGACACATAGTGTGCCTTGCAAAGTACATGCGTGGGCTTGCAAAAAGTTTTATAGCAAAGATAGATGCAAATTGTTGTATTTTCAGATAGGGCTATTTTTTGGAGAAATTTTTTGCCAGGGAGATTTTTTCGGGGGAAATTTTTTGATGAGGAGATTTTTTCCGGGAACTGATTTTCAGGAGATTTTTTCCGGGGAACAAAACGTTGGTTACGCCCCGCGGCCCCTACCGCTGATTGTCAACGCGGTTCCTCTTTCCCGCGGACCCCTTGCCCTAGAACACGGATCCCTTCCCTCTCACCGAGGATTCTTCGCCCTAGAGCGCGGATCCCCCCTCATCCCGCGGAACCCTCGCTCTAGGACGCGGATTTCCTCTCTCCCCGCGGACCTCTCGCCTACCGGACATGGAGCACCCCGCGCCGCGGAACCCCCCTTTCCGCTCCCCTCTCGGAGCCTGGGTTAAAACCCGCCTACCTACCCTACTAAGGTATTTGTAACGTGTTCCGTACATAAATGTTTAATTATTTATAATTTCATAAAGGGGCTAGCGAACAAAGCTCGTTCTTAGTGCTTATAATTATATATTACAAAATTCCAATTTACAACTGTTTTTAATGTTCCAACGATAGCTGTATTTCAGTTCGATATTTATCGGTTTTAAATTGGAATTTATATGTATATTCGTCGTTTGTAATATATAATTATAAGCACTAAGAATGAGCTTTGTTCGCTAGCCCTTTTATAAAATTATTTATATCATGCGAACATGACAAAACTAATTATTTAATTATTTATAAAAATAAAAATATTTAATGACAATTTAGCGGAAGGTACGATTTTAGCATATTTCTTCTATAGAGACGCTAAGAGAGGCACAGCATGACATGCGGCTCGGCCGTCGAGCCTCGAGCGGCGAATATTGGCGTAACTTACTGCATCCATGCATATGTTATGGTCAAAGCCCAAAACGCGCGCGGCATTTCTAGGATTGGCTGGTCAATTTTGCGAAATAACTGGTCAATCCTGTGAAATGTCCAAGCGTCTTGATTAAAACAGTTTCTAGGAATAGGCTAGCAGTTAGATTAGTTTTAGGGGGAGCTCCGCCGCATAAAAAAACCGCCCCTTCTCCACCTATTTGTGTATTGTCTATACACACATCAGCAATTAAATTACTACAAAATTTTGACCAAGACGCTTGGCCATTCGGCAGAATTGATCAGCCAATTCTAGGATTGCCTGCGTTTCGGACTTTAACCATATCACATACACTTTTCCACACAACAGTTGGTTTAGGTTAGGTTAGGTTGGTTTTTCCTCCCCGTAAGGGAGGGCGGAATCTACTATATCCACGCACGCACTTTTCCACCCACACAACAATTAGTTATCTTCCTTCTAATGTTATTCTCAATCCATACAGTAGGATATAATGTGAGACACACAGTGAGTTTTATGATTGTCAGGTTAAAATCTAGAAAACTATAGAAAACCCGAAGATAGGACATCGATAAATAATCTCTAGATATCGTGACAAAATCATCTGCAAAACTCCATCCTATCGAAGGGGTGGTCTATTCGAAAGAACATCCCTTTTCTGTTTTATTACAACAATGTAGCTGTTATATTATTGTATTTGCTGGGTTGTACCTATAATGGTAAAAGTACGTTTAAATAGATTTTTTCATATTCTCAAAGGATCCCCCACCATTCTTATAGGAAAATGTTTTTCTGCGGATTTACCTATGTAAACCTGGCATCCGACTTTCGAAAAATTAATTTTTTTACGGAAAACGTTAGCATTTTGTTTGTAGTTGTTTGTAGTAACAAAAATTTTGTTTGTAGTTCAATACATTAAGAATTATAAAAATATAAAAAATTACTTGCACCCCACTTTAAGATATTTCAAATCCGCTTGCGCCATTTTTTTCAGAATCGTTTGTAGTTGTTTGTAGTGCTTTTCGTTTCGTTTGTAGTTGAACCGTTTAAAAGTTACAACAATTAAAAAAAAATAAATAAAACCTAACTTTGTCATTTGTCGAGATATCCCAAATCCGCTTGCGCTATCTTCTTCAGAATCGTTTGTAGTTGTTTGTAGTGATTTCTTTTTTGTTTGCATTGTTTTATAGTTATGATATTTTTGCAATGTACAAGAAGTGTAACTTTGCTAATTTTGGAGATATTTTAAAACTAATTGCGCGACTCGATGTAGAATCGTTTGTAGTTGTTCGTAATAATTTTCGTTTCGTTTTGTTTAAAATATCTCCAAAATTGGCAAAGTTATACTGCTTGTTTATTGTAAAAATATAATAACTTTTGAACGGTGCAACTACAAACGAAAAGAAAAGCACTACAAACAACTACAAACAATTCTGAAGACGATGGCGCAAGCGGATTTAAGATATCAGTAGATGAACAATGTTAATTCTAGCTCATAGAAGTGCCCGTCGGGGGGCGGAGTGAGAAAACGGAACGCGCGGGGAATGAAGCGGTGGGAGAGGGAATGGCGTCGGCAGAGGGGCACCGCGCCGCTTTACTTTCCTCCCTAGGGAGGAAAGTAGAAGCGATCACGTGTTCGCTGCCCCAACGCTATCCTAACCTCACTAACCGCTCTTTCCGCGCGTCTCGCTTCCTCACCCCGCCCACCCGACGGGCACTCCCATGAGGTATGCAATGAAACAGGTCCTCTGCACTTCGCGAAAAACCCAAAAACATCCAAAAATATTGTTTATCACATACCCGTGTCACTCGTCGTCGTCGTCGTCGTCGTCGTCGCCGACACTCGCGGTGGCACATTTTCGCGAACGATGTCCGCGCGCCGCGACGCATCGATATTCGCGCGGACCACTGATGAAAAAAAAAAATTCACTTCGCGACAACATCGCGATGACACTCGACGGCGACGATGTTTTCCCGCGGACTGCGAAAATTCGCCGCTCTTGCGTATCGCCGCGGGGTCACGGGTTACGCCGGCCGCGATAGCGACGCGCGATGTTGTTTTCCCGTCGTCGTCGCGGCATCGGTCATCGCCCGCAACGAGGTCACGAGGTTATTCACGCAATTGAAAATAGATGAGAGAAAATAATTAAACGCGTATATTTTGAGAGGAATAAATAGTATCGTACATGAAATCATTCTGTACTCTGTACTCTGTTATTGAATTACAATTTACCGAGTAACGATAATAATTGCGCGCGCAATTATGCGCGCGAGCGACATTGCCGGTAGGGTGGAAATAAACGGCGCGTTTCTCTTCTCGTCTTTGAATAATTAAGCGGAAATAGATATCGCGACTCGGTTGGAAGGTCGCAGTAAGTCTACAAAAATCTAAGCGGGAATATACAAACGTCTAGTTTAAACCTCACATTTAATTAATAGTGTGTAATCTAGGAAAAACAGGAACTAAGTTCAAAGATGAATCCATTTCCGTCTAGTTTAAACCTCTTAATTAATACGGTAATCTAAGAAAAACAGGAAGCAAGTTCAAATATCAATCCATTTCACACCTTTTACCGTAAAAATGATTTCTCTCATCAGGTATATATTCCGAAAGGATTTGACACATCTAGCATCGAAAGTTAACGAAGCAGAATTTGCACCAGCGAAAACTTTTAACAAACGTAAGAGAGAAATATAATAATTTATTTTATTTTATGTTTACACATTTTAAAAAATAGTATACTTTTACAGAAAATATGAGACCACCGGTAGAACCGCTGGAAGTCGACGGGGTCCTCCCCGAACAATATAATGAAGATTACAGCCCGTATGAAACATTAAATAGGTATTACTGTGATCGGAATACTACCGTTTTACACATGGGTAGTACACCCGCGGCAGCGAGTGTGCGAATCGTGTTATCATCATAGCCTTCGTCGTAATCTTAGGCCAAACTACGAATTCCATCAATCCTGGCACGCGATTATGAATGAATTGTATGGATTGAACATGAGAGTAAAAATTGAATGCAGGGAGTGTGAACGTGTGTTATGCGTGATCAAACCAGCCAACCAGTGTCGAGCCTGTATCGGCAAGTGGTTGGATGCCGACGTAGTATTGCAAAGATTCAACAATATCGCTCGAAATTATGAATTACCGCTATATGTAGAGTGAAAATTATATGTATACAGAATTACCGTTATATATAGAGTGAAAATTATATGTATACAGTAATTGTAATGAATAAAAAATGTAATATGTATATGTATACAGTAATTGTAATATTAAAATTTATAGGTATTCGCTATTAAGAAATACATATATTTTAAGCTTATACTAAGATAAATAAAAAAATGTAATATGTAAAAAATTGTTTCAAACTCGAAGGACCAGACACTCATCGGTGTCAGAAGCTAGACTAGCTTCAATGTGGTGCGGGTTAGGGAGGTTCGCGCTCCGTTTAGGTGCGCGATAGGATCGTAGGATCGCGGAACGGGCAAGTTCAGTCAATTTGATTCTTGTTATTTGTACTGTGAGAAGTCTTTATTTGCTGCGGTGTCACAAACATGGTTCACGTGAACACCACATGGATAGCACTTGTTATGCGAATGGCCGTGTCGAACGGTGACACGGCGGATTTACACCAACATGGCCGATCACGGCACACGGCGCACGAGGCGCTTATAGAAATGATCGCGGAATGTCTCGCACGCGGTAGAATGGCCGACCGCGGCAGATTACGCGCACGTGGTATCGGAGTTCCTCTCGCGAAAAAGGACGACCGATACGGCGCAGATCACTCGCATTCGCACGATTGTACTTAAACTCTCGCGAAGGGTGACGGCCGAGCGCGGCGCAGATCACTCGCAGTCGGCGAGATTGCACTTGAACTTTGAACTGTCGCGAGGGGTGACGGCTGAAGGCAGCGCAGGTCACTCGCAACCCGCGAAATTGCACTTGTCTCTCGCGAGAGATGACGGCCGAGCGCGACGCAGATCACTCGCAACTCGCGAGATTGCACTTGAACTCTCCCGAAGGGTGACGGCCGAGACGGGTGCGCGTGAACTCGCCCAATCCGGAACAAAAATACATTAATTTTTAATTACAACACGGCTGTCTTATTTATCCATGAGTCATTCTCAACCACTTCACATATTTAAGTTAAAGTACATTTAAAAAATATCGAACTGTGGTAAATAAAAAACATCATTTCTATAATACAATAAAATTTCTCGAGAAACACACAGCGTTACAGAGTGTCGAGACGCGCGCGCCGTTCCGTCCACCAATCGTGCAACTTGCACACGTTCTCCATGGCGCAGTTTTTCGCGTGGCGCCTGCAGAGGAAAGATCGGATCGCGCCGAGGGTTTCCAGTCGACCGATGTCCTCGTATTTAACGTCCATCGACTCGATCTTAACGTTGAATTCATCGACTGCGTCGCCGAGAATCTCCTCCAGCCATCTTTTCTTTTCAGCGCTTTTCACATAAACGAGCTTGAGCGTCTCGCAGTTCAACCCGTCGCACACGGCGCGTCGGATGATCGTTCTCGCCCGAACTTAATTCACCTCTCCATCGTTCTATTTGAAACCATGATGATTCGCCGTCAACCAGCACGCCCGCGATTTTTCCGCTCTTGTTAGAAGATCCTACGCCAATGGCGCGCGAAACACGTGGTGAATTAGTTCCTTTCCGTTTCTGAGCACGGCCACTTCTTTAACTGTGAACTTTTCGCGGATAACGAATCCCTGCAGATCCACGAATATCGGTACGTCATGGTCGACGGACATCGTCTCTCTGTACGGTCAGTCGCTCCCCCCACTCTGTTTCAATCTGTCGCTTATCAGGATTTTGTCAGACGTTCTTCTTCCTCTTTTACACGATTTTACGGACTATGTTAGTCAGCGGATTGTACTCGATCACGCGATCGTGGATGATGAGACAGTAGGCCGTCGTATTGGAATCTATATTACGTTTGCAATCAAACTCTATGCGAACGTCTATGGTGGCGCTTTTGACGGATTTGTTCTGACGAGAACAGTCGATGACCACGAACGGGCCCCATTTGTCGAATTCTTTCATCGTTAGGAGCGCGTTCTCTCGCTCGCATCCGTAATACGACTTTCGAAATTTTGCGTACATCTCGTACAGTATGGCCGTTCTACGCTTCTCAAAATCCAAGTTCATATCGTCGTAGGGATAAAAATCTGAATTAAGGTACAGTTTCACATTGGTGAGATTACCGTCATCGAACTCGGAGGCGTGTTTCAATAAGTTGTTGGACCTCCCGGTTTGCAGCGCGAAAATGACGTATCGCGGTTTCTCAAGCTGCGTCGCTGCTTTCACCGCTCACGAATGCCTGTTCGTGGTTTGCAGC
Source organism: Temnothorax longispinosus (assembly GCF_030848805.1). Taxonomy (NCBI): domain Eukaryota; kingdom Metazoa; phylum Arthropoda; class Insecta; order Hymenoptera; family Formicidae; genus Temnothorax; species Temnothorax longispinosus. The sequence goes on from NC_092369.1 coordinate 3,144,179, forward strand.
AAAGGGTACTCGTACAGATCCCACGAGCGGAAGCCCATACTTAGGTATCGTCCGCTCTCCAACGTTCGTAAAAGGGACAATTTATTGACGTCGTTCAGTACCACGTGAGGCATTCGCCATTGCACTTTCAACAGAGTAATCATTGGATTCTTGTGACGTTCCGGTTTCGTGACGATGCAATTAGCGTCGGTTCGGGAACGTATCAGAATGAGTTCGTGTCGCGCGTTTACCACCACATGTTTGTAATCCTCGCAAAAACCTAGCAGAACGTTAAGGGGTACGCAGAAATTGAAATCGCCGATTTTGGTTCTCGAACGAGGTCCCACGTTTTCCTTGATCACAGTCCATCCAGCGTTTTGCAGCTTTCTGCTTTTCTCGGTGGTCAGCGACACGAAATTCTTGATCGAACTGGTTATTCCGACGTTTCTGTTCCTGTCGATCTCCACGCCGTTGAGTTCGTATCGAATCTCGTCGAACATGAACGCCACGCAATTGTTGTCCATCGTCGTATCCGAATCCTTTTCCGGAACGCCGTCGGAGAGTACTCCCTCGATGTACAGAAAACTTTCGCAGGGTAGAGTGTACAGATCCTGCTGTTGTATTGGAATTCGTATTTTGTCGCTGTGCCCGAACGTGGTATTGGCATATGGATTGTAAGTGTGAGTCTCGATCTTGACGATGCGATCGTCGAAAATCGGCTCATCTCCGATACTCAGGATGTCGGTCATGATCGTTCCTCACGACGAATCTCAGAGATCGTAGAAAAGCGGCGTTCGCAGCGCTCAGTCCGTTTTTCTTCTTCTTCTTCTCTCTCACAATCGGTCTGCGCGTTCCCTTCGTCGGAGCGCCGAACGATAACGTTTGCGGTGCAATGACGGATGTGGCTCTTACGAACGAGTCGTTCAAAACGAGCATCTTTCGTGCATGCACATATCCGCCCCCGATTTTGTATTTTATTTTCTGCGACGCACGTGTAGTCGAACCGTTATCTCCTCCCCGCGGAAGTCAATCAATCGTCCGATCTGATCCACGACGCGTAACGTTATATCGGTGACACTCCGCGCGATGACCGGAAGGTAAATGATCTGCGTCGGAGTCTCCGACAGCTTATATCCCGGTGGAACGTTCGGCGCGAATTCGTGTATCGTGTGTGCCGGCTTGCCGTTGCTATAAGCTCCCGCGGTGACGTTGCATTCCACGCGAATGATATTCACGCGCATAATATTTACCGGTTCGTCGGACGCGTGCCATTTATTCGGCTCGAGTACGCGACGTGTCGAGAAACCTAACAAAGAGCCAACGTTGTTCGATTTGGTGAAGACAACTCAATAAGCACACTTGATCTCGCTTCTCATGGTGTTCTCGTTAGCGCGCAAAATTATCGAGCGTTCGCTTTTCTCGTGGTCGTCATCGTTATCGTCCACGTATATGTAATCGTCTTTCTTTTTCGTACTTTTCTTGCGGAGGATAGCTGTTCTCAGGTATCTATCTATAGCGTCCAGTTCGTACGATCCTTCGGGAATAGCGATCACGTCGTTGATGTCAAAGTAAAATCTATTGTTCGTGGAGTCAATGTTCGGTATCGTGTTGTACGTCTCGAAATTCGCGAGGCCTATCTCGTATTCGCCACCGCTCAGATCCAGAGCGGGAAAGTAGCTGGCTGAGAGGAAGCTGCTTCTTCCGGATAGCGAGAGAGTCAGCGACATAGCGAGATTGTTTCTCCCTCTCTCATCGTCAGAGACGTTTCCAGTCGACGTCTCGGAGGAACCGCAGACACAATTGACCGCAGATGCTCTGATCGAACATCTGCTACGAACGACGGTTGTACACGATATTCACGTCACTCCCGAGATATCGTTCGAGTTCCCTCGGGGGTCGAAGATTTCCAAAACTGTCAAAGTAGATCGCGTTGTTGCCCCTCTTCGCATGAGCGACCCAGTGCATACCCGGGCCCTCCGCGTCGTCGAGATTCACGATTCCGCTCTTGTCGCGACGCACTTTCGTCGCGCATAAACACGCCTCTAAAGAAAGGTATGCGCGAAAGGCGCGCGGACCGATTCAATTGCTCGTTCGTCGTGACGCCGAACGTCGGCAAATCGAGCGTCGTCAGTGTCTTTTTCGGCGATTGTTTTTTTTACCTGTTCTCGTTCGTCTTCTGCTCGTCACGCCTCTACCGCGGTTGTACGGCGCGAGATACAGTCCGCGACCTTCCAACGCGCGATTGTGACGTTGCAGTTCCTCGAGCTGACGTTGAGCGGCCTTGTTGTCGTTCACCGCCTTAGCCACGCCAGCCGCTCCGCCGATCAGGGATCCGAGCGCTCCCAATATCGGTAGAAAAAGTAGGAGACCCCCGCGTTTCGCCAACGGGAGAATTTTCTTCCTCGTTACCGCTCCCCTCTTCCTCTTTCTCATGCCCATGGCCAATTTCGTTTTGTTTTCATAGCAGCCCATACGGCGGTCGCGGCGGCTCTTTCGCCAAGGGTTGTGTCGCTCGCAGTGATCCGCTCGCGCGCCTTTTCGGCTAGCGCTCAATCGGCGACGTGTCAATCGGCGAGATCGCCGCTTTGCGAGTAAGCGATGTCATGCTCGCGACACGCCTCATCCAACGGATTGATACCTCGATCACCGCGCGCTAGTCGCTTGGCGAGACGAGTACCCGGCCCGCAGAATTGATAGCCGGGTATGTGTAATTCGACGGGTAGCGCGTTTATCGCTCTGTTAAGGAGGCCGCTGCCAGTGCTTCGCGCCGCTGCGCGCGACATGCACCGCAATCTCTTATGAGCGATGGTGGACCGTCTATGTGCGTTCTTTGCCACGGACGATTGTAATGTTCCAAACACAGACGACAGTCCCGTACGTCGGGATCCGTCCTCAGATGAACGGGCAATTTGTCCCACAGTCGATCGACATACTCGGAAAAGTTGCGCAGCAGAAAAATCTTCGGCACGAATTTCAGTTGCTCGGCGGACAGACCGAGAATATCGCGTTTATCCGCCAGGACGAGAAACATCGCGGTAACTGAGGGCGTATACCGATCGAACGTACGTATAAATAGGGCAAGTGTGCGCGCACGCGCGTAACAATGCGATTCGTGAGACAACCGTCGGCGATAGGAGTGTCGAATCTTGATTGCAAGACGCGACTGACGTCGGGTTTAACGTCGAAAGAAATGCGTCGACACGGCCCTCTTTTACCGATCGCGATACGTTGCGTCATCTGCGGCCCTTTCAACTGCGGTAAGACGAACGTGTTGATAAGCCTACTGGAAAGTCCGCACGGTCTCCGTTTCGAGAACGTTTACGTGTACTCGAAATCCCTGCATCAGCCGAAGTATCGTTACCTCGAGAGTCTGCTCGAATCGATGGACGAGATCGGTTATCGCGCGTTCTCTAATAATCGCGACGTCGTGCCGCCGAGCGAGGCGTTCCCCGGTTCGATATTCGTGTTCGACGACGTGGCCTGTGACAAACAGGACGCAATCAGGGAGTACTTCGCCATGGGTCGACATTCGAATATCGATTGCTTCTATCTCTGTCAAACGTACGCTAAGATACCGAAGCATCTAATACGCGACAACGCGAATCTGTTGATCTTGTTTAGACAAAACGGAACTAATCTGAAACACGTGTACGACGATCACGTGAGCCCCGATATGTCGTATGAAGATTTCTGCGCGTTGTGTCGCGAGTGTTGGCGACGCAGGTACGGGTTCGTGGTGATAGACGAGGACAGCGCGCTACAAAATGGCAGATACAGACGAGGATTCAACGACTTTGCCGTACTGTAGAGCGATCAGTAGCTGTCGAACGTTCCGAGAGCGATGAGCGACGCGAAAGACACCGTTGACCGAGAGAAGACCGCGCGGCAGATCGCTAAAACGCGCGCGTCAATACGCAGAAAATACAGAGCGTTGAAAACCGGCAGTATGGAGAACGAGATGGCTCTCGAGAGACAATTCAAACCGATCGTCGACCTGTTGAAACAAATCGTCGAACACGTCGAAAGAAGCAAATCCAAGAACGACAATGCGGCGGCGGCGACGACGAAAGGTTTCGTTATTAAAAAAAAACGTGAGCATAGCGAAGACGACGACGACGACGACGACGACGAAAGAAAAGTCGCGCGAAAAATAAAAAACAAACGAGCGCCGAGTCAGAGATGCTCCCGATCCACTCCACGCCTCTGAAACCGCGAAAATTATCGCTGCACGAGCGGATGGGGGAGGAGCTGGAGGTTTTCGCGTCGCCGTTGCCCTCCCCCAAAACACCCGTAAGGGACGTTCTACAAACGCCGCAGGGTCACGAGGAACTGCACAGTCAATTGGGTCCGTTGGGACAAAGATACGTGGGCGCTCTCCTAAACGGGGACCCACAAAATAAATTCGATATCGTTTACGGTGTGTACGTCGGGAATGACGGCACGATGCTCGGTGACAAACGGTTCAAGGTAAACGCGGACGATTCCGTGATCGTGGACGGAGTGAGATACACGGGCACGCCCGGCTTGTACGAATTAATTTTCAAGAGATATCCCGATGGTACAATTTACACCGAGGACGACATGCAAAAGTACAGAAATATACTGTTAGCGACAAACGCTTACAGACGCGATTATAATGCTCTTAACCCCATCATGGGCAACAGGGGATCAAAATACAAGAACATCATCGCTCCGTTGGTATCGCGCGATAGAATCGGCAGTAATAGAAACGGCGCCGGCGTGACCAGATTACCGTCGATCATGAAATTGAACGACAATACAATGGATTACGTTTATTGGGACGACCCTAACGAATTAGTGGATTGTCTGCGATTACTCGAGGTCTCTCGTCGAGCGGGCAACGACGCGTACGGTAACGAGATTCAGTCGATAATCGAGGAGCTTTGCGAGATCGGATTGATTATAAATTGAGCTGTCGCGTCGATCGCGACGGCAGTACGTTTCTCGACGAGAGATCGGCGCAATGTCGGTGAACAAATTCGGAATGTCTCTGAGGAAACGCGGCGACGGCGGTGGATTCGCGACGGAAAGATTGCGATTCTCGATCGACTCCCTGCGGAACTACGTATGAGACAGCGCGCTCTGCTTGAACGAGGATTCCTACGACGCGAAGGAGCGCAAGCTACGACGTCTAGCCGCGCCGGAGATTGACAGCGACGCGACGAACAAGAGTTACGTCGAACGCGCGCTTCAAGAATCGGGAAAGAAGATCGATAAATCGTTGTCGTCGGTAAAAAGCGAGGTGGATAGGATAAACGGCGACGTGAACGGACTCAGAACCACGTTGAGCGAATTCAAGGAGACTGAAAACAACGTCATGAGCGGACTCAGAATCACGATGAACGAGTTTCTAACCAAGTTCAAGGAGATTGAAAACCAGATACAGAACTTGGAAAACTCTAAATCCACGCAAACGGAGTAGATACTCGGCGCGCAGAACGCCATCGAAGAAACGACGGGCAAGACGAATTCTTTGAGAAACGACGTAAATCAGATAAACAGCGTCATGAACGGACTGAGATTCGCGATGAACGATTTTTTAGCCAAATTACACGAGATTGAAACAGCGATGGTGACGAAGGAATCGTTCGAGAGAGAGAGATAGCGACCATGAAAACAAACATTCGCGGTAACAGGGGGAAAGGTCAATAAGGAGGTAGATGAGCCGTCTATTTTTTTCGCGCAGTCGAGAGAGGAATACACGCGCGCAACGATGAGTGCCGAGAAGCGGAGACTCGTGGAGGAGCTGCACGCACCGGCGCGGAGAAACTTCCCGAGACGTCGCGTCGTGATGCGCGGTTACGACGATCTGTGGCAGGCCGACGTGGTCAAGATGCGTCCCTACGTGCGACACAACAAGGGTTACTACTACATACTAACGGTTATCGATGTGTTGAGCAAGTACGCGTGTGCGTTACCGCTCAAGAGCAAAAGCGGAAGCGAGGTAGCCGCGGCCCTGTCGAGGATATTTCGCGAGGACGCGCGATATCCGAAGAATCTGCAAACGGACAAGGGAAAGGAGTTCTACAACGCTAACGTGCGAGAGATTATGAGAAAACGCGATATAAATCACTACTCGACGTACTCGGTGATGAAAGCGTCGGTGGTGGAGAGATTCAATCGCACGCTGGAGAACGACATGTGGAAACTCTTCACGCTCAACGGATCGTACGCGTGGGTCGACGCGTTGCCGCGTTTGCTGTCGAATTACAACCACCGCAGGCATAGAACGATCGGAATGCAGCCGACGAGGGTGACGCTTGCTGTCGCCAAGAGACTCCTGTCCACGGTGTATGTACAGTCGCGCGAAGATAGCCGCTCCGGGTAGATTCAAGATGAACGATCCGGTGCGCGTGAGCAAATTCAAGACGCTGTTCGAAAAGGGCTACACTCCCAACTGGACTACCGAGATCTTCCGTGTCGCTAAGATACAACGAACCAATCCTGTGACGTATCTGTTGAAAGACTACCGCGGGGAACCGATACCCGGAGGATTTTACGAGCACGAGTTGCTGCAAGTTTCCAACTCCGACGTTTATCTCGTAGAGAAAGTGTTGCGCAGGCGAGGCGACGACGTATACGAGAAGTGGCTAAAAATGGACAGTTCGCATAACTCGTGGATAAATAAGACAGCTGTGTTGTAGTTAACAAAAAATTAATGTATTTTTTATTTGCCTTAATGTAAGTTTAAAATATATATGTATTTCTTGATAATAGCCCATAAAACGCATTGTATACTTTATTGCGCACGTCAACGTGATCTCGTACGTTTTCCATGGTCTTGCCGAATACCGCATTGTTCATTAATTTGTACATTTCTTTCTCGAAATTGTTGCTAGCGCGAATTCTGAATCCCGTATTGAGCTCTATGTATCCGCGAAGCCACGGAGATTGTGCAAATCGAAGCGCGCGATGAATCCGAATCGAACGCATTGCTGTAGATTACGGTAGTGCAGCACGTAGCGCGATTTATCGCACAGAGTAGCGAGGAGTTTATAGCACCGTTTTCCGGGAGGCTTATCGCGTGTCGGGCAGAACGGAAAGTCAGCGTGAGCGTCATGAAGTTTATGCGGATACGCAAGGTCGACCTCCAAGATGTAACCGATAGCGGAGTCCAATGTCACGGACATTATGTCGAGACTTTCAGCATCGTCGACCCATTGAAATTCCGCGTACGGCAACGGTTTGCACATCGCCCAGCCGTACAGATTGTTCACGTCGAGGTACATGAGATACGTCGACGGTTGCGAAGAGTCGTGCGAACGCATGTATTTGTTGTTAGCTCGCGCGTACCTATTGGAGCATTGACTCAAACCACCGCGTATACCGCGTTCCACGAACATTACCATGTCGATATCAGTGAGCAATTCGTATCGCACCCCCGTGTGCTTGAGCATCGCGTCCCACGTATATCCCGGCCGTACGCGGGATCCAGTCCATAAGCGTCGATACAGGCGTCGCGAAAATTTTCGAAGATATCCGTCAGAAGAAGCACATCCCTTTTAAGATACAAATCGCTGTACTTGCCAAGATTTTCCACGCGAAAACAACGCCAGACATTCCGCGCGTGCTTGTAATCGCTATCAGTCGCGATCTCGCCGGTCAACGAACTGTAAAAGGCCTCGCGCGGCGGTAATTCCGTCACCAGCAGCTTATCGAAGCCGTCGACGTACTCGTACGGAAATACGCCTTTACGCGTGAGCAGGTTGAAATCGCTTTCGCTCAGTTCCGAAAATTCCGAACGCGTAATTTTCAGCTTGTTCCTATCGAGATACGACGCCAATTTCTCAAGACTGGTGCTGAGAAATTTGAACGAATCCACGAATCGCAACTTCACGGAGTTTCCCCTGCTAACGCCTTCCCTTACATTCTTCGTGAACGATATGTACGTCTTTTTGGTGAGCGGTAATAAATCGATGCTACCCTCGAAGCTATTAGCTATATCCTTGATAATAAAGTGGGCATCGTAACCGGACAAATTGTGAAAGAACACAGGAATAACGTATAAGTCTCTATAAAATAGATTGCAGCGCGGCCTCTCGCATATGTGACAGCTCGTCGCGCTCAAAAAATTTCGAGTCTTGTCCAGCGTGAGCTCCGCCATGGTCACGTTCGTCATGAGTATCTCCCTCGCGCGATGCGCGATAACGTTAAGCTCGTTGACGAACCACGACACGCAGTCCTCGCCGCGACGAAATCTGTACGCGGGTGCGATCTCATCGTACGGGCTGCACAGATAGTATCCCACGCTGAACGCTTTGTGATGTTGATAGGCGTATCTCTTGACGTTATCATTGTCTATTTCTTCTTTCTCCAACACGCATTCCAGATCGGCGTACACCACGAAGGGAAGTCGCTCCTTCCTACTGTGATCGCGAAAGCATAGCCACTTGTCGTCGTCGTTTGGGAGAACGATAGCGCAGTCGTTCATCTTTTCGCAGTCGACGCTGTGAGCGGACAATTTCTCGCTCGAGTAAAAGTAGTGTAAGCATCTGGAAAAATATATATATAATTTTTTTCATTTCACACATACATCTTTTTTATACCTACCGATCACAAATGTACTTCATCTTCCTGTTCCTGTTCAACTGAGACCCCACCAATCGCGGTAGATATTTTATCCACACGAAATGACCAACGTTCGAGTTGTTTGGCGAATCTAACAGATACAACAGATTGACGTGACTGTCCTTCTTATCGTCAGTGAGCCGTATAGGAGCGATCTCGTTTTCGTTCCGCTTCTTCTTCCTCCAAACGGTGAAAACGTTGACGGACACGTTATTGAGTCGTTCGAACCTCGAAATTTGCTTCAGTGTCATAGGAAATTCGATTCCGTCGCTATTCAGTATTGAATAGTGAGGGTACACGCTACACCTGTCGACGTTTCTTTGAACGGGATACAGAGCGGAAATTATCGCCCACGCGAAACACGCGTTGTCGTTCGAACGCACGTTGATCACCGCTTTTTTCAGCTTTATCTATCGCGGTATTTCCACCCAATATCTGGCGTGCATGGGATTGCACTTATTTACGTTCACCATTAGGCTCAATATACGTGACAATCCCCAGCCACTGTCGCGTTCCTGAAACTCATCCAGACCCGCCATAATAGCATCGATCACGTATCTGTCGTACCACTCTCGCAAATCGGACGTAGGAAAGAGCTGACGATTTCCCGTGGCGATGCTTTTGACGGCGGTTTGAACTCGCGACCGCGACGAACTCGCCGTTGAATACCGTATTGACTTTCAAGCACGCGTGTTTCTTATGATTGACGCGCACTTGTTCGAACACCGTGTTCCTCGCATCCTCGAGAAATAGTCGAGAATCGATGTGATTGGAGTTTATCACCACACCGGTCAATACGCGCCTCTTGAAAGCTGTCTCAATCTCCGTCCACGAAAATCCTCTGCTCGGTTCACTGTGGCCTGCACCCACCTGCGCAAAACGTTGACGCAGAGCGTTTCTCGCTTCTTCCAATCGCGCCACTCGAGCGATAAGAGAGTTCAACGTTCCGGTGCACGTCGGTTGAGTTTCTTTTTCGCGGCATCTTTCTCGCAGAGACGCGAGACACTCGTCGCACCGTCGTTCCCACTCGCGATATGCGTCCGAGGAGTCGACGCCCGTGGCGAGTTCGACGAGATCGCGATCCTCTTCCTGCATATTTTTGATCGCTTAAGGACGTTTCGACGCGTCATGACACGTGCTCATCCACATGGTCCAACCGTCGCTGTCCACAGGTATACTGAATTTAACTCTTTGATGAATCTCCTTGAATCTCTTGATAGACGTTTTTCTTTGATCCCTCTTCGAAAATTTCCTCGGAATTCCACGCATGTAAGACTTCGCTCTGTCGCTCTGAGCCACTACAGTCTTCATCCACATTTCCTCACGCAGAGACCGAAAACCGATCTCTCTTCTCAGACTGTACGTCGTCAAATTCCATTAAGCGTTCTCCTTCAACGCTACCGCCGCGATCGGTGACGAGAAGTCGTCGAATTCGACGCTGTCCGTGTCGGACGACGACAACGACTCGCTGCAATATAGATTGTTTGACGATAATGAGTCACCGTAACTATCCGGGTCGGACGAAATTTCGGGATCGAGAGAGACCTCAACGTTCTCTTCGTCCCGATCCATCGTCGACGTTTACATAACCGCCCCATCGTCGGCACGTCATTTAACGACTTAACACCGCTGACCTGTGTCGCAATATCCGCTTACATTTTTACAGACTTACCGAGACCTCCCATCCGCGCAGCGATCGCTGAAAAAAAAAGGAACGCATTGCTCGATACGTCGGTCAATCGCGCTTTGATCGGGCAGTGACGCTTATCACTTCTCGAGGGGTCGGGGAGGGAAACGTATCGTTTTCTCTCTCTCGACGATGTAACTCGCGCGCGTAATTACGTGCGCGATTATTATCGTCGTGGCGGTAAATTGTGAATCGAATCAAAATAAGACTGTGATCAGTTATCTGCAAAAATATGGGTATCTGGATAACAACAACGGCGCACAGCAATTTTTATCGTCCTACAATACCACGCAGAAGTTACATCGAGCCATCTCACTGTTTCAAGAATTCTATCGACTACCCGGCGACGGTGAATTAAACGAAGAGACGCTGAATCGAATGCGTAAACCGCGATGCGGCGTCGAGGACATTTCGGAGTGCTCGTTCGCTCCGCTTTCGAACAAATGGCCTAAGAAACATCTCAAATGGAACTTTCATCTGGCCAACGAGTGGATCTTGAAAACGGCTCGAGCCGCGTTCGATCTGTGGGCAGCGAATTCGTCATTGACGTTCGAGCGTGATTCGCTGAATCCCGATATTCTGATATCGTTTCGCGAGAGGCATCACACGATGTTACGCTCCCAAGGAAACGAACTGTGTGCAGCTCCGTTCGACGGCCCCCACAAAGATGTCGCTCACGCGTTCTTTCTCACCGGAGAACCCAATTACGACTCAGAGGTGCACGTTGACAAATCGGAGACGTGCCACATACAGCTGAATAAGAATCCCCCGGGAACGTACAATTTACTTCAGACGCTGACGCATGAGATCGGTCATGCTTTAAAGCTTGGCGCACAGCCCCCGCGAAGATTCGGTGATGTTCGCGTACGTGCCTGTTAATCAATTCCCCGTTCAACTCAGTCTAGAGGACGTTCTTTCTATTCAACACCTGTACGGTGCTAAAGAAAACGCTAATTTTCCAAAACTAGCAACGACGACGACACCAACGACTATCACAACGACGACACCGACGACAACGACGACGACGACGACAACGACGACGACGACGACAACGACGACGACGGCGACTACGAAAGACGTCGAGATGGATCTGTGCGCCTTGCGAAACGTGGATACCGTACTGATAATGAACGGTCGATTGTACATCTCGCACGAACGATACATATGGTCGATCGATATAGACGGGAAAACTTATAAGAAACCCTTGCTATTGACGGACTACATGAAATTTCTTCCTAAGAATTTCACGCGTCTGACGGCCGCGTATCAGGCGCCCTCGGGCAATATCGTGCTGTTTGCTGGCAATATGAGCTATATGATCACTTATCCGCGTGTAAAGCTAGTTTCAACTTGGCCGAGATCTCACGCAGATCTCGGACTTCTCGATACGAACGCAAAGATCAACGCCGTGCTGAACACGAACGAAGGACGATCTTTTATCATATTCAACTATAATGTTGTGGGCGAGATAGACGATTGTTCGATGACTATCGTTAAGTTCTACTACATTGACATGATATTTCCGGGAATACCTCACAGCGTATCGTCGGTTTTTCGAGAGACGGACTGATGATGCAACTGCGAGATCTATTGAGTCGATTCGTTCGAATTGACGCGAGGGAGACGTCGAATAAAGAAGAGGAAGAATAGAACGATTCGACGTATCCCCCCCTTTACATATTGCTCCTGAGAATATTAATGAAAGGAGGGGAATCGTAAATTTATTTCTTAAACTAAACTTCGCCTCAACTTTCCTCGAACGACTCATTCTCGCGTGATCCGCCAACTGCACCGCGACAACGGAGAAAAAAGAGAGAGAGATGTGTTCGACGTTACACGCCCCGTATTTCGAACAGCGCCAATCCAACGACGACGATCTCGAGAACGGTATCGGTAGCGTGAAAAGAAGAAGAAGAAGAGTCGACGAGCAATCGACGGAATTAGAGACTCCGTTTCCGAATCGGGGCAACGTCGACCTGGAAAAACACGTGGTGAGTTCGCGACGATCCCGTATCGTTCGCCTACGATCTAACAATAATTTTTCTTTATCTCCAGTCACGATGACGGTATTTTGAAAAGCGACGTCATCCGGTGCGAATTCTGGAAAGAAGATACCTATTAACTAAAACGGGATACAAATTCATAGACGTCGGTATCACAGCCGTACTCCCATGCTACGTGCACATCGTCATAGGGGATTGTCACGGCAAGGAAATCTCGCTTTCGCCTGAAACGTGGAAGGAACTCGTCGATCAAAAACGCAGGGTCTTGTCCCATCTGCAGCGTGGCAAGAACGCGCGCGCCCCACCACCGATGTGCATCAAAAACGGACATTTAACATTACAATTTGGAAAGATTAATAATCTGTCGACCCTACGCCTGGAAACATCCACGACTCGTCTGATCGTTTCGATGAACACCGTGCTCTATATGTTCAACCTCGACCTTTGCGTCAATCGCCTCGTGACCTCATTGCGCGCGATAACCGACATGATCGACGCGAAGCTGACGCGTTTCATCGCTATTGCAGCCACCGTGACGGATCTCGCAAACGTCCTGAGAGCGATACGTGAGAGCGAATTTTTCGATAGCAATGACATCGTTGATTGCGAGTTAGCCGCTCTGTGCTTCGGAAATACCGAGAAATTATTGTAAACACTTATCGTTAAAATAAAGGGAAAAGAAAACTTACAAAACTTTGCCCGTTACTGCACTTTTGTATCCTCCTCCTCCTCCGATATCCTACGAATAAGGAAAAGTAAGAAATAATAGCGTAGGATAGAAAATAAATCGGATATTTGTATATTTATTTGTCTCGAGATACGTAGACATTTATATGTATTTTTGAACTCATCTGTAATAAAAAAGTATGCGTATTCATGAAATATAATGTTTTTTTTCACTCGTCACTCCGGCCACTTTCGTAGACGACGTTCCTCGTTTCCTTCGTAAAACCGGGAATCTTCTTCAAATCGTCCGCCGCTTGGTCCAAAAACTGGTGCAGTAACTGTCGCTTGCGATCCGTACGCGACAAAGTGGTCAAGATTTGAGATCGCAATTTCGCGTATCTCCACCAATCACGCCTTTCCTTATTCGCGATATCCTTGACGTCGAAGACGTCCAGGCGAATCAACTGCGATCCGATCTCCCCGGCCGACCTCACGGTAAGCATCCGTCGATCCTTCATCTTCGATATATACTGCGGCATACGATCGAGATCGCGACCGTTCTCCGTCAGGTTGAACAACGCGTCGAGCCCGCCGCTGTATCCTGCCTCCTCCTCCTCCTTCTCGTCCCACTTCTTCGCGCTGTACGAATGATCCGTCGAAATCGCGGCGAAGATATCCCCTTCCGTGATAGTTGATCCATTCGTAAAACGTATCTTGTGTCATCAGATCACTCACTAATGACGAATACAACTTCGACGGAAGTCGATCACAAATGAAATTATACATTTCGTTCACGGAACAGGTAGGACTCTTCGGACCTTCCTTCAGCCACAATTTATACAGCTCCGTCAGCACGCTTTTGATGTTGCTGCCCTCGCACATACGACGTACGTCACAATCGGTTCGTTTCTGATTCGTAGTCGTCAGGTACTTTGAAATGCTTGCGAGCAACAGTCTCAAATTCCGCGACGCCGAACATTCAGGATTCCAAATTTCGTGCAGCAGATCGAGCAAAGCGAAATTGACCGACTCGATATCCATCGGCGCGCGTTCGACCTCTACGACCTGATCCTCGAACGGCTCGTCCAACAACGACATCAGAACTTCCTTATCTTTCAGTTCACTCTTCGTGGCACTTTTTCTCTTCATATGTACGTACCGCGCGAGCTCAGACCATCAACGTTCTCGCACTTTCAAAATATTCAAACTGTCAATTCAATTGCGCGAAGATTCGTGTTTTCTCGCGCTTATGGGTGCATTCCGTTTCACGCATGATGCGCATAGAAGCGCACAAGATCGTTCCGTTTCACTCCATATGCAGTTCATGCGCGCATGGGAACGTTCTCCCACCACAATCCCGCGCCATGTTGTGCAGCGCATGAGAGTGCATGAGCTGCCTCAGCTCCCGAGATGATGTAGTCCATGCGTGGTCCATGCGCGAGAATTATTTAGGCGGGAAGGAGTGAGAAACGGACCGAGACAATGCGCTCATGCGATGCGCTGCGTTTCATGCGGTTCATGCGTGAAACGGAACGCACCCTATATACGCCTCGAGAACCGCGCACCTCCGATCTCGTCGTCCGACGAACGACGGAAAATACACAGGGTCAAAGGTAACCGCGTCGTTTCCTTCCCGAGACCTTGAAAACGAACGACATTGGAGGTTTCATGTTTTCTAGCGCTTATGTACGCCCCGATAACCGCGCAAAAAAATTTCAATCACATATCTACATATAACGATAATTTATAATTACGGTTTATGAAATCAAATCGATTCATAGCGTCTTCGCACTCGAGCCACTTGTCGATACATAATCGGCATTCATTAGCTCGTTTTACAATACATACAACGCGCCCACAACTCTCGCATTCAGTTTTGACGGACATTTCTGCCCCGTGCAGTGAGTTCATCAAAGCGTGCCAGTTCGGCTTATACTCGTACCCTGGCACTCGATGACGATCAGGAGATGCGAGAAAGCACGCCTCGCACAGTCGTTGTCGAGGGTGTACCGGCCATATATAGAAGAGACGAATCCCTATGGCACAATAGTAACTATTGAAGAAGTAATATGGTCCATCATCCTCATCATAATGCTGGGGAAGAACCCCGTCGGCCTCCAGCGAATCTACTGCCGGTTCTTCTACCGGTGGTCTCATATTTTCTGTAAAAGTATACTATTTTTTAAAATGTGTAAACATAAAATAAAATAAATTATTATATTTCTCTCTTACCTTTGTTAAAAGTTTTCGCTGGTGCAAATTTTGTTTCGTTAACTTTCGATGCTAGATGTGTCAAATCCTTTCGGAATATATACCCGATGAGAGAAATCATTTTTACGGTAAAAGGTGTAAAATGGATTGATATTTGAACTTGCTTCCTGTTTTTCATAGATTACCGTATTAATTAAGAGGTTTAAACAGACACACACACACACTAGACCGAGAGTCACATATATCGAGTCAAAAAGCTTATACCTTTACACGTCAAATCTGGACCTTCCAGGGCTTATAGCGCGGAAACGGCTCATAGGATCAAGTTGTGCCCATTGAGACATTTGTTTAGAATGATGAGAACTACAACTATCAAAAAATTAGCCAAATACGCAGAAAGACATTTTTCCATAAGAATGGTCCGGGTTCTTTTTCTTAAAATTTGTAACTTTGTAGTATTTTGTTATAATCGTATTCTGCGTGAAAAAATAGGTGATGATCTTTTTTTTTAAGTTATTTTATGTGTGTTGGAATATGTCATTAAGATTAATTCTTATAAATAGACAAAATAATTACAGTAATGTGTTGCAGTGTGTGCCTATTGATATGCTTGATTGGCGCTCACCTTTTGGGTTTTTGGCGCGATTTAAGAGATGGATGGAAGCATAGCAGGACGGGAGCTCGACTCAAGTCACAAAACGCGTTAATAATTGTCACCGCCAGCGATGTAGTGGGTATACTGAGTCTCACAACCGTCTCCATTATTGGTTCAATTCTATGTTGGAAATATGTGCAAACTATCATCGATAAACTGGTCGATGTAAGTCTCATAATTAATCATTATTGCGATCGATATTGATATTCATCATACTCGGTTTATCTGCATCAAAGTGTGACGAGAAACTGGGAATTGTTTCATCGAAGAAGATACGCCGATATACAATCCTTTTGACGTTATGCAGTCTTCTCTATTCCATTGTCCTGTCGTGCCTTGATATCTACACATGGAATTATGAGGCGAAGCTAAACAAAAAGCTGAATGACAAAGGTCCGATCGATTACGTCCCCCTATATTTCATGTACATAGTTATTATCATGATGGAAGTTCAGTACGCTGTTGCTACGTACAACGTATGCCAAAGATTCTGCAAGCTCAACAAGAATGTTGAAAATATCCTTAAGAGTGGCAGGATCACCGATCAGTTCAGAAAGGACCTTGGATTAGGTGCGCATTACTTATTGTTATAATTAAATTTTTCAAAAAAAGGTAGAAATAAGCGCAAGTGTACGTGTTTCTTATTAATAGTATTCAATTTGTATTATTTACTACAAAGTGATATTAAGAGGTTTGCGCCAAGTGAATATGATAAACCGTATGAAAAAGGGGCATAAAGCCGTAACAAGGTGCTCGTGTCAGTTTCTCTCTCTCTCTCTCTCTCTCTCTCTCTCTCTCTCCTCTCTCTCTCTATACACACGCAGTTATATATATATATATATATATATATATATATATATATATATATATATTTCCAACTTTATTTAACTGCGCGCCGATTATTTGTCGGACTTGAAACACAGTTATTGTTGGAATTAAAACCTTTCCTTAGAAGGCTCTCAGATTATTATTACGCGGGCGAAATAATGCGGTTTTTCAATCACGTCGTCTGAAAAAGACGTTTCAAATTATTATTTACTGGTTATTGCGATAAATATTACCACATGCCTCGGTAGTCGAATTGGTACGACGCCCTACACGAAATGAGGGAAATTCCAGGTTCGAATCCTGGCTGAGGTAATGTTTTTCGCAATAAATTCTTTACAGTTTTTAGATAATTAAATCGAGTTGATTTAATTTCGGGGAGGGAAGGGTTTTAATTCCAACAATAACTGTGTTTCAAGTCCGACAAATAATCGGCGCGCAGTTAAATAAAGTTGGAAAAATATATGTATATATATATATATATATATATATATATATATATATTGTCACGACTTTTTCACCCCCGGAGCGGTCCGGGGCGTGTGACGGATCAAAAGAATAAAGGAGAGCGGGATAATAGGCCTCTCCGGTGATTCTCTCGCACCTCCGACACTCCACGAAACGATTTTAATGTTGGGCGCCAGACGCGTGAATTCGCGTCCGCGAAATCGCGAAAAACCAAAACGAGACGCAAAACGAAATGAGTCGGTGTGCGAAGAATCGGCTAGCTCGACCTAATAGCGGGGCGGGGTTGATGAAGAGCGGCGCGATATCCGGCGGGGTGACACGTAAATCAGTAACTCAATCTGATAGCAATAAAAAGTAACATTTATTGTGTAGTAACTCTCAAGAAAATACTAATGAGTGCCCATTCGGCTTCGATTAATCACAAAAAAATCAAGTAAATAGTAGCTGACGCGGGCACCCGGATTTAATGAACAGAAATGGTAGCAACGCGGACGCTAGAAATTACGGAGTCTCACTTTATTTAATATAAACGCGCGGAAGGCGCTTTTCTCGAACAACAAATAATAACAATAGAAAACTCAGCTCGCCAATAGTATGGAATATCGGCCAAAGAGACGGCCAAACTTGAAATAATCGGAGTAACGCGAAATATTAGAGTCGCTATGAAGTGAGATTTAACGTGAAATATCGCGAAATAATGGTGCGTCACGCTCGGAGCGCGTGAACACCGTATCCAGACCGTACGGGAATTCCGTCGCCAAGTTATCGAAATTTCCGCAATCAACTCTGACCGGGCGCAACAAGGAGGCGCCGAGGCATTTGACAAGATAAAGAATACTATAACTAACGCAAAAAAGTGAGCAAGTAGAAACTTGCACATTGCTTCCTTATAGTTTTTAAGTGTGCAAGTAGAAACTTGCACATTGATTCCTCTATGAGGAAGCCTGTTTTTGTATGCATATTATTAGTAGATATTTATTAATTTGGCTTCCTCATAGAGGAAGCAATGCAGGTTTCTACTTGCACACTTAAAAACTATAAGGAAGCAATGTACAAGTTTCTACTTGCACATTTAAAAACTATGAGGAAGCAATGTGCAAGTTTCTACTTGCACACTAAAAAACTATGAGGAAGCAATGTGCAAGTTTCTACTTGCACACTTTTTTTATGGATAGAGTATCATTAAAGATAGATTGGTGTTGAATCTACTCTAAGTTATTTGATGAATAGCCGATCCTCAAAACCGATCCTCAATAAATTTAAATTTGACGTTTTCGAACATAAGCAACACATTGGCATCGAAAACTCAAAATACAATTTTTACTTCGGTCTTTTCTACCTCTATTTCATATATAATTCTTTTAAATTAGGTTGATTAGACTTAGCTTTATATGCGATCAAAATTATGGATCTTTGATCGCGTATAAAGCTGGGTCTAATCAACCAAATCTTAAAAAATTATATATGAAATAGGGGTAGAAAAGACTAAAAAATATAATAAAATTAGAAATAGATCAATATCTCCGAATTTGCGGAAGTTAGAGCAACCATGGACATTTCTAAAAAAATACAAAAATTTTTTTTAAAAAAGAACCTTTTTACCAATCATCGCCAACTTTCCTTGAATGATACTCTATCGATTAAAAAAAAAAAACAGCCCGATATCTCAATATTTGCAGAAGTTAGAGCAACCACGGACATTAAATCTGCACATACACACACACAGACATTTTTTTAGGCGATATTTCAACGTTTTACAACGATATGAACATATTGGCAGAAAAAACTCAAAAACCAATCTCTTCATTGGTTTTTTCTACTCCCATTTCATATATAATTTTTTTGAATTTGGTTGATTAGATCCAACTTAAACGCAATCAAAGGTTCATATACGAAATTCACGAAAACAAAGCTTCCCCTATGAGGAAGCAATACGGGGTTATCGCGAGTAATAATGAACGCCATCGGAATCAACGCAATTAATATCTAAACGCACGAAGCGCCTGAACGCAAAGAATATCTTAACGCGAGTAAGAGCCTAACATATTCAATCAGTTAACGCGAACGATTTCCTACCGAAATTAATAACACGATCGACATCCCAACGCAAGGATTCGATCGGCACGAACACTATTTCAACGCAAATACTTTTCTAACGCAAATGCTTGCACGCAAGGAATCTTCTGTCGCGAGTGATATTGTAACGCAATTAACATCGGAACGCAATCACACCAACGCGAGTAATATCCTGGCACAATCGGTATCGCGGGAAGAATCTACGTGTCCTAACTCGAATCATTTCATGTACAGATTATTAACACGTATACAATAAGCAAAAAAAATTTCAATTCTACAGAAATGACGTGAATGTTATCAAGTCTTAAGCAGTTATACTTTGATCTGGCAATACTTTAGACCCCACCTACAGGTCTGGCAACATTTGCAAGTACTTTACAATATTATATAGTACAAGCAAAAAAATTGTTGGCCTTACAGATATGACGTTTTTTACCCTCGATATTTTACACCTAAGGGCGTACGCCCCCCCCCTAAACGCACCAGCGGCCAGCAGCCAGACTTGCCTTTTCTTAATTTGCAACATTGCCACAATCGTTTGAGGTTAAAAATTTCTTTAAAGAATTGACGTTGGTATTTTCGTAGCCAGCTCTCAGTCTATCACCTACGCTCTCGGCAGCAGCGATCTACTACCCTAAACCTAGAACCATTTTAACATTCATAATATACATTAAATGCGCATATAATGCGGGACAAATACTCGCATTTAATGCAAAGTTTAATGTACAGTCAAAGCGCATTATACGCGCATTGGCGCTCCTTGGGAACTTATGTTTAAAATTAAGTCATTCGTGAATTAAAAACATAAATAATAATAATGTAATAAAACGTTATTTTTATTAAGCTAGTTGAAGTTTAGAACGTTCTTGGAAAGATTTTTTAGAAATAATTTCTTTCATTTCTCCATGCACAGAGAAACTTCTAACATAAGTGCCATACATAAAATACATAAAAGATCGAACCGATACACACTGCCGAAGACATCCTTGTAATCAAAAAGCCTACCTCCAAATCACATTAGACATTCTTGCTACGCTGAATGTAATTTGTTCCAGATTTCTTTTGGCACAGAAGAACTTCTAAGAAATGGGACAAATCATTTATAAAAAATCGCTCTAGAAATGTTCCAGACTTCGAATAGCTGGAACAATAATTAGGAATTTTTATTATCTACATATTATATAAATACGCGTGGTTATTTCAGATTAAACGGAGCACTTCTGGATCTCAACTGTTAAAATTATTACTTTTCTGATGTAATGGATGTTAAAGATTGTTCTCACAATTGTATATTTTGGCACAAAACGCAAGAATAAATTAGAAAATTTTATTACATATGCAAGTACGCGCGGATACTTTGTGTAAAAGTTCCGGAGCAGCTCCGAATCTCAACTATTAATAAACCATTCTTTTTTTACGTTATGGATCTTAAACATTGTCTACGTACTTATTTATCATTTTGGCACAAAACGCAGGAGCAATCGTTTAGAAAAATGCTCTCTTTCAATTGAAAATCCTTTCCTTCATTTTCTCAAATTTTCTCGTCTGTTTCTTTTCTTTTTGTAGCAAATTCCACTGAGCTCGCTTCGAGCGTGCAAGAGGAGAGGAGGAAAAGGAAAAGAACTGCTGGAATTCGTCTCGATTGAGGCAATAAGGTTTCCGGGACCGGGAAAGTCCAGATAAAATTGATTTTGAGATTGTCCTCATTGATTTCACAAAATTTATTTTAACCACGAGTCTGCGTATAGCCGAGTGAAACATAGAATTGCGCTGGACAGCGAATCGGAGCACGTGTCGTGTACTGCCGACTCCGGAGTCGATTTGGCGTTGAAAAAAGATCTCGGTTTTACGCACGGTGCAGGGAATGAGTGGCCTGCACTTGGACACGGTTCATTTGGACACCGTTCATCTGGACACGGTTCATTTGGACACGGTTCATTTGAACACGAAAATACGCGGCCTGTGCAGTTGGACACAAGAATTCGCGACCTGTTCACTTGGACACGAAAATGCGCGACCTGTTCACTTGGACACGAAAATGCGCGACCTGTGCAGATAGACACGAAAATGATAGACAAATTAATCATAAATTATGTTAATATTATTGCATCCCTATTCGTCAATATATCCTATATTAAATACTTTTAAAGCGCGTCATCTAACCTATGTGGGCTAGTGACGCGCTTTAAACAGTTAAATACTTTTAAAGCGCGTCATCTAACCTATGTAGATGTTTTCGTGTCTAAGTGAACAGGTCGCGAATTCTCGTGTCCAACTGCACAGGCCGCGCATTTTCGTGTCCAAGTGAACAGGCCGCGCATTTTCGTGTCCAAGTGAACAGATCGCGCATTTTCGTGTCCAAGTGAACAGGCCGCGCATTTTCGTGTTCAAGTGAACAGGTCGCGCATTTTCGTGTCCAAGTGAACAAGCCGCGCATTTTCGTGTCCAAGTGAACAGGTCGCGCATTTTCGTGTCCAAGTGAACAGGTCGCGCATTTTCGTGTCCAAGTGAACAGGTCGCGCATTTTCGTGTCCAAGTGAACAGCCCTTATAAAAATGTGCTCTTTATTGCCATTAAAAATGCCATTGAATTCCCATTGTTCCAGACGCAATAAAAATGAAGGCATTTTTGCCAAAGATAAGAAGTTCCACACAAAATCCCATTAGTATTGCCACTGGTTTTGCCGTTGGTATTGCCATTGGTATTGCCATTAGTATTGCCATTGGTATTAACACTGGCAATACCAATGGGATTTTGTGTGAAAATTTTTATCTTTGGCAAAAATGCCTTTATTTCCATTGCGTCTGGAACAATGGGAATTCAATGGCATTTTAATAAATGGTACTATTTTGTCTTTAATATAAATGCCTTCATTTCCCATTGCCTTTGGTTCAACGGACAGTCTAACCTTTATAGACCACTAAGGGTCTTTTTGTAGGTTATGTGGCACTTAACTTAAAAAATACCTGAAAGAGTTGTAGCTACGTTCTTAGTTAGGTTAATGTTTATAGCATTCGATTACAAAAATACTTTTCCTAACAGCTAATCGCAAATAAATGCAAAATTCATGGAAATTCAACTCAAAAACTTACTTTTTGTCGGAATAATCTTTCACCTCTCACTACACGGCAACGTTTTGACGATGAATGTCAAATGTCTATGGATTAAAATGTGAAAGATAATAAATGCCATACAATATATTGTCTGACGCATATTATTTACCATTGACGAATTTTCATTACAATTCACACTGAACAACATTGGCTGAAGGTAGAAAAATTCCATACAAATTTTATCTTTCATGAGTCATTGGCAGTTTCCATTACGCCTAGTATGGAAAAGGTTGTCATTCGAATCTTGCCATTGCGTTTCCATTCATCTTATTGCCACTCAATATTTTCCATTTACTTTTCCATATAATTTGCATTGCAAATTCCATACACAAGTTTTAACCTTCATAAGCCATTAGCAGTTTCCATTACGCTGGTATGGAAAAAGTTATCATTCGAATCTTGTCATTGTGTTTCCATTCATCTTATTGCCACTCAATATTTTCCATTAACTTTTCCATATAATTTGCATTGCAATTGTAGGGGAACCATACATTTCCACTGACCGCCATTGAGCACTCAAGGGCACATTTTTATAAGGGAGGTCGCACATTTTTGAGTCCAAGTGAACAGGTCGCACATTTTCGTGTCCAAGTGAACAGGCCGCGCATTTTCGTGTCCAAGTGAACAGATCGCGCATTTTCGTGTCTAACTGCACAGGCCGCGCATTTTCGTGTCCAAATGAACCGTGTCCATATAAACGGTGTCCATTTGATCGTGTCCAAATGACCGTGTCCAAATGAACGGTGTCCAAATGTATCGTGTACAAGTGCACCTCTCCCGCAGGAAATTGCCTTCTGGAGAGTCTAGAGTTGACTTCGGAGTATCAGACAACTTCACACTTTTTGGAGTAGCAGTCGACAAACTTATCATTGTCGACGGACTTTCGTACCGAACTTTCGCACTGAACCGAATCGCACGCAACCCAGACATGATCTGCCGATCGCGCCGCGGCGGTCTCGTTCGGGAAACATCGTGATTACGCTCGAAGACCCAGGAAGTGGTGCCGCTTGGTGGATCGCGAAATTATTATTGTGCTCCGACTCAATTTAGATTGTTCGATTCTAAACACTTTTCCTTCTTATTTCTTCTGTGTTTATTTCTACTTTTTCCATCATTTCTTTTCTATTCACAAAAATGGTAAATTATTTATTATGTATACACGTATCTATGCATATATATAGTGTGCTTTTCATTTAACGACTCAAGTCGACATAAGCGTCATTCTGTCTCTTTTCAACATCTAGTGAGCAACAAAGACAGAGTGACGCTTGTGTCGTTAACTGGAAAGCACTTATATTCATATGTACGTTATTGTATTATATATATGATAAAATTGAGCTTCCAAAATATCTGATTAATTAAAATTATTATTAAAATTAAATAAATTATCAAATTTTTATTATACTCTTAACTGTATAATATACTACATAAATACATACATACGTATACAGATGCATATACATAGCAATCCGCATCGCGAAAAAGCGACAACAATGAATTCGACTATCGATTTAACACGGTTTTTTAATATAAGAGATAGAATACTACAATTTTGTACGAATAGTACTAATAGTAATAGTACGAATAGTAATAGTACGAATACCGATTTGTTTTTACAGCTATAAAATCTGTTACAATTATGGCTAATTACAATTTGTACTTTTTTAGTTAAATGTTACAAGTTTTTACACAAATCTTCCAAAATTGATCTATTATTAATAACTTCTTAGTTTGCAGAAGTCAAAAGTCACTTGTGTTTTTCTTTTTATATAGTCTGCTGTAAGATATCCAATAAAAAAATACATAAATCTACAATTTATGTAGATTTCCAGTATATTTTTTCATAATAAAAAATCATTACACGCTATAATATAAGAGGTGAGCCAGTGAGAAGCCTGATTACGATATTCTTCGCTGCAGATCGACTTAAGTGATGCCTCTGGTATCATATAGTGCAAAGGTCTGCGAAACGATTTTTGATAAATTATTGGATATGTCTTACTTATTTATTTACATGTTTTTAAACTGAAACTACAATTGTAGTCTACTGTACTACTTAAGTCTACTGTAGTCTACTGTACTTAAATAGACATAGAAACGTATAGAATATCAATATTAGTTGTAGTTCGACGTTATTTAACTGAACAATTCCTAGATTCCTAAATCGCAGAAAAGTAGGAACAGAATAAGGATTCCAGGCCGGGTGCTCCGAGGGCGGAGAGGGGCAGGGGAGGTCCGCGGCGCGGGGTACTCCATGCCCGAGCATGGTCCGCAGGGCAAGAGGGGGGAGCGTGCAACTAGGGCGAGGGGTTCGCGAAGAGAGGGAGGTACGGTCCGCGAGGGGTCCGCGGGGAGAGGGGGGATCCGCGTGCAACGGCCGCATCGGTCCGCGGTGAAGAGGGGTCCGCGTGACGTCACACGGCGCGCACCCGCTTGCGATCTTTCTCTCCCTCGCGCGCGGTCTTTCTCGTTCCCGTCCCCCGTTCGCGTTATTTCTCTCTGTTTCGAAATCATCGCCAGCGACGATTTGAAATAAGCGCCGTAACATCGGCTCAGACGTCGCGAGCGCGATCAGGGAGAGCGCGACGGTCAGCGAGCGCGGCAACGGTGAAGCATCGGCCCTAGCAACCGTTGTTATTCGTTATATTCATCTTGATTTTCCCGATCGTTTTCGTTCTCGCGAGTTTTGGAATCGACATTGAGAGAAAAGAGTGAATCGAGACGGATTGAGTGCGCGTATCGTCGCGAAGAAAACTTCTCACGTTGATTGTGCGGTTTGCATCCCGGAGCTAGGAGACATTTGTAGAATCTTCGAACGGAAAGCAGAGTTTCGACGGAGCCGTGGCGGAAATCGACAAGGCTGGACGGGACGCTCTGATGCCCCGGCTTTTCCACTTTTGCATCCTGCATAATCACTCCCAACTGATACGTCATCGAGACGCCCGAGTGTTCTGAGGTCGTTGCTTCCGACCTCGAGAAAGGCCTCAGGTTTGATTTGCTCGATCCGATTGCTGCGGTAATTCGAGTAACGCTTATGCGGCGATTCCGCCATTATTTACCGCGTGGCTACGACGGCTACGTGGTGGTCGACGTGGTGCTTAATATCTGCTTAATATCCGTGGTGCTTATATGTACATTTTGTGTGCGTACGATCTCAGTTTCTTCTCATTGCGCGTATCCGTAGCCGGTTGTGATATTGTTCATTCGAATTATTAATCGCGGTATTACGAGCAGTGCTTGTGCGGTTATTTTCGCCATTTCTTCGTTACGCGTCTGGGTGATATGTTCGACATTGCTTTATCTCTCGATACGATATCCGCGTTGCAATGTTCAATTTCGTGTACGGGTTACCCGGTATTTTTCCTTTGCGTACGTGCGTTGTTTCTTTTCGACATTGTTTCTATGCTGGCGACTCCGGTATTTTTCCATTGCGTGAAGTCCACCAAATACGAGTATTTTCATATGCGAACGAACGTGAGTTAATTATCTCTTACGAATGTTACATGTTTTGCCCAGCGTTGTTCACGTCATAGTCTGTTTACTGCATTATCAATTGTTCACCGCTAACGATAATTCTATTCTCGCACCGAGGTTCCTTGCGTATGCCGAGGGGCAGGTCGTGCGTCGGAGGGCCTTACGGCCTATGTATTCCATCCCAACGTGTATTCGCGTGATTCCAAGTCCGTGCAATGGACTTTTCTTTATTGTAAAGAATAAATACAGTAAAACGTAAAGAGTGAAATCCTGGCATTCTTTTCCTTATATCACCCTCCTTGTCTTTCCTGCGTATCCTCACGGGGTCTAATTAAATTAATACTCGTGCTACGCGTAAATAGACATTTCCGGGCATATTACCGGAATTTCAGCGGTGATTCAAACAATCATATTACTATGCCGACGAGAAGGTGTGAGTAGATCGAAGATTCGCTACAAACGAGATATCCACGATTCATACGTTTGAGGTCTTGATGGGCAGCACGACGTTGCAAGATTACCGCGTGGCTTTGCGATCAGCCTGTGATTACCGCGTGGCTTTGCGATCAGCCTGGGATTACCGCGTGGCTTTGCGATCAGCCAAGGTTACCGCGTGGCTTTGCGATCAGCACGATTTACACGTTTGAGGTCTTGACGGGCAACACGACGTTGCAAGATTACCGCGTGGCTTTGCGATCAGCCGTTGTTGTGATGGACAACAGATGTCCTTGCGTACGCCTAAAAAGGTGATCGAGCAGTACGAAACTGCGATGTGAGATTCAGGCCTCTTACGTAGTGACGAACAGCACGAGGCTGTATGGGAGATTTTGAAGGACTGTTGGTTTTACGCTACTCTGATCTGATAACCGCGACCGTTGACTTACGCTACTCTGATCTGAGAACTGCGACCATTGACTTACGCTACTCTGTTGATACCCGCGACTGTTTGAGATACACCGCTTCTGAGATTACCGCTATTCCCTTGATAACCGCTCAGCTCAACGAGATCAACTGCGCGCTAGACATCCTTGCTCAGCGCGCCAATCATCCTTGTGTTCTACGTTCCTGTCATCCCTGTGTTCTGCGCGCTAGACATCCTTGCTCAGCGCGCCAATCATCCTTGCGTTCTACGTTCCTGTCATCCCTGTGATCTGCGCGCTAGAAATCCTTGCTCTGCGCGCCATTCATCCTTGCGTTCTACGTTCCTGACATCCTTGCGAACTGCGCGCTAGACATCCTTGTTCTGCGCGTCATTCATCCTTGCGTTCTACGTTCCTGACATCCTTGCGCACTGCGCGCTTTTTTGCACATTTTTGCTCGGCGCGCCATTCATCCTTGCGTTCTACGTTTCTGTCATCCTTGCGATCTACGTGCTTGTCATCCTTTATACTGCGTGCCATTTATCTCTGCATTCTACGTGCTGAAGCTCCTTTCCTGACGTGCACCAGATAACGCCATTTATTTTTTGAGGTCCTTCTACTCCAGATTCATCTCTCAATATTCTTGGTTTAATAAAACCTGACTATCTCGTCTACTGTTGCCAATTCTGATTTCTGATCTCACTCGGTGCAACACGAATCAGATTATCATCACACAACACTCTCATTGTGGTATTTTATTTTTCGAATAATTTTTATTAATTTTAATTTATTTAAATAAACTTGAGGATAATATCGCAGCGTAATTCTAATGACATGAAATAGAAGGAACGGTAAACGAAAAGGAAAAATAATTTAAATTTACCATATATAATATACATTTATTTGTCATGTAGCGCATTATACATGGTCCACTCGCTAAGATACAGATCCATCATCTTTCCGGCAAGAGATGTTTAAGCATTTTTTATATTTATGCAATTACTTCACCAAACACATACAAAAGTGCAAATTTTGCAAGTAGCACCGATGTATGGATGCTGTAGTTATACAATCAACTGCTATCGAACATCTTTAAAACAGCTATTGAATAACTATCAAACATCTTTAAAATAGCTATTGAACAACTATCAAACATCTTTAAAACAGCTATTAAACATCTATCAAACAACTCAAACATTTTTAATACATTTTTAAAACAGCTTTTAAACAACTATCAAACAACTAAAACATCTTTAAAACAGCTATTGAACAGCTTTCAAACAGCTCAAACATCGATTTAACGATGCGCCCCGTAAACCGCATCGTTCCGGCCGAACAACAAGCCGCGACCGCCCGGCCGACCATCCGCCGGGCGAGAAACGGGCACAATGTGCCCACTTTATTTTTTAATACCTGAAACGTCAAGAAGTCCGCGGCCACCGACGCGCCGAGCGGCGCCGAACGCAATCGCAGCGTCGAAACGCCGTAATTACCGACCGCTCCGCCGCTCTATCCCGGCGCTCGCGATTGCCGTCGCTTGTACCCTTGCCACTCCGAAACGCCGGGTAGAGCGCTTCTCTGTCTCCATCTAGTGTGTCTCGACGGATCGTCTCAAGACGCTTGCAGCCTTCCATCGAGGATAGAGCCTCCGTACTCTGCCTCCACCGAGCGCTTCTCGGTGGGCGAACTCACGCTAGATCAACCCTTCCGCCATCCGAGCGGAATCCGCGCGATCTCATCGCCGCGTCCGCGCTTCGCGCCATTCCCACGCGCCCCGCTCCGCGACGCCGGGAAAACCGGCTCCGCCCGTACTGATAGCTTGGCACGCGATTCGGCACGCGAGCTTCCGAAAGGCTCGGCTCCGCCCCGTACGTTACGCGCTAATAAGCCAATCAAAATATTTACCTCGCACCGCCCGCAACGAATCGACTATCCGTCCCGATCGCACAATAAATGTACCCGGCCGCTAGTGCCATCCTGCGACAATTATACTCACGCGCGCCTTTCGTTGTACCGCGCCGGCTCACCACTCGTACATACGCGTGCATCACGACACTGTACATTGCGCATATCGCATACTTATAATAAATTCCTTTCTTGTAAATACGCGTGCATTACGAATCTGTACATCGCGAGCACTTATTACTTTATAATAAACTTTTTGTTATCAAAAACAATACGCTTCATTATGCCATCCCACGCTTCGCTTCAGTTCCTCCGCGCCTCCTTCGAACCCAGCCACGCCGCGAGCTAGATCCGCGTATCGAAGTCAGGTTGTTTTATCTTTAAAACAGCTATTGAACATCTAACAAACAACTCAAACATCTTTAAAACATCTTTAAAACAACTTTTGAACAACTATCAAACAACTAATACATCTTTAAAACAGCTATTAAACATCTATCAAACAACTAAAACATCTTTAAAACAGCTATTGAACATCTATCAAACAACTAAAACATCTTTAAACAGCTATTGAACATCTATCAAAAAACTCAAACATCTTTAAAACAGCTATTGAACATCTATCAAAAAACTCAAACATCTTTAAAACAGCTTTTGAACAACTATCAAGCAGCTCAAACAGCTAATTAACGACTTCTTTGATGTTTTTTTTTAATCTTCAACGCTACTCTTCGCCCGTGTTTGTGCGGGCCGAGATATAGTCCTTGTCCATATTTGTACGGAGCGAGATAAAGTCCGCGACCTTCCACGGCGCGATTCTGACGTTGCATCTCTTCCAGCTAATGCCGCGTGGCTTTGCTAGCGTTCACCGCCGTTGTAACTCCGGCCGCGCCGCCGGCCAGAGAACCGAGAACTCCCAACAACGGTAGAATCAGCAATACACCGTCTCGTTTCGCTGCGAGAAGTATTCATTTTTTGCTCAAGCCCATTGCGAGCTTCGTCTTAGCCTTCATGGCCACCCAGACAGCTGTAGCAGCAGCTCTCTCTCCGAGAACCGCATCTCTCGCGATGACGCGTCCTAGCGCTCTCTCGGCGAGTATCTTGTCCGCCGCGTGTCTCTCGGTGAGGCCTTTGCTACGCAAATAGGCTATGTCATGCGCGTGACACGCCTCCAATGGATTTACACCCGGATCACCTCTAGCCAATCGTTCTCGTAAACAAGAATACGAGAAATGTGTATGTCGCGCTACTGGCCACCCCCGAAATACACGATAGAGGGTGAAGGTTTACCTCACGAGAGACAATTCACTATTGTTTGTTCAATCTTAAAGTATCGCGAGGTTGGTCAAGGAAAAAGTAAAAAAGTCGCAAAGAGGCATGCCGCTCACAAGATGTGGCAAGCTCTACACGACATGAATAATCAAGCTCCCAGTGTGGATAAGGACGAGAATACTTGTTTCAATGATGGGGATGTAAATTTGGTACAATTTTTACAAGAAATTGCGTCGAAGCAGCAGTTTAAAGTAACCTATGTTGATATTGAAGAGAAATCTATCAGTGGTAAATTCCGACAAAACTGATAGTCGGGAATGTGCAATATTCGAACGGAAGTGCGCCTATCGCGCGATTAAACAGACTTCTACTTATATTTGTCGTTGACATTTGCCACAATTCTTAATCAACGGGGCGGACCCTTGCTGCCATGATTGATTGTAATGTTTGTCACAGCGACGATAGGTCTGAACCTCCAAATCCGCCTTTATATGCTCCGAAAGCTTGTCCCACACGTAGTGGACGTGATCGCCGCACATTTGCAACAGAACGACTTTCGGCACGAATTGCAGCTGTTCGGCGCTAAAATCGCGAATATCCGAAGGTCTCGACAGCAGGACGAACATCTTTGCGACTGAGCGATTCTTGGTGCCGCGCACCTATAAATAAACGTTCGAACGAAAGTTCGATTCAGTAGTACAAAGTGCAAGAAAAAAAAATGAAATTCGTGCGACAACCGTTGGCGATTTGCGTGACGAATCGCGACGACAGATCACGGTCGATGGAGGGCAACGCGGAGAAGCGCAGACATGGTACGATGCTACCGACTACTATACGCGCGATCATTTGCGGCCCCTCGAATTGCGGTAAAACCAACGTTCTGATAAGTTTGCTGGAAAGTCCGCATGGTGTACGTTTCGAGAACGTGTACGTGTACTCGAAATCGCTGCAACAACCGAAATACCGATATCTGGAGAATTTATTGACATCGATCGACGAAATCGGCTACTACACCTTCTCCAATAACAGTGACGTTATTCCACCGAGCGACGCGTGCCCAAACTCGATCTTCGTCTTTGATGACGTGGCGTGCGATAAGCAAGACACTGTGAGAGAGTATTTCTCGATGGGCCGGCGCGGACGTTGACTTCTTCTATCTTTGTCAGACGTATGCAAACATACCGAAGCATTTTATACGCGACAACGCGAATTTATTGATTCTGTTTAAACAGGATGGTACCAATCTGAAACATGTATACAACGATCACGTAAACACCGATATGTCTTACGAGGATTTCTGTAAATTGTGTCATACATGTTGGCAACAAAATATGGATTTATGGTGATAGACAAAGACAGCAGGTTTCCGAATGGTCGATACAGAAAAGGATTTAACGACTTTGCGATACCGTAACGTGGTTAGTTGTTGTCGACGCGTCGATTGAACAACGTTATCGCAACATGGACAGCAGCGAGGAGATTAGAGAGCGCAAGAGAATAGCAAATCAAATTGCGAAAACGAGCGATTCGATTCGCAAAAAGTATCACGCCTTGAAAACCGGTAAAATGGAGCATGATATCGCGTTGGAGAGACACTTTAAGCCCATCATCGAGCCTCTAAGGCAGATTGCCAAAAACACCGTTGGCAAAGAATCTGATGTGTCAAAGATTGAGAATGAAACGGCATGGGAAGACGAAGAGCCAAAGCTGAAACGAAAAGGACCAAACGCCTCGTTTAACGACTCTGTAATGGCTTCAACTTTGGTTACGTTGAAATGACCGATAACTGTGCCATCTAATTTGAGCGAAATAACTAAAATTTTACAACCGCGTAAGTCGAAACGATCGAAAGCTCTATTGGATGAACCACCGATAACCCCTGCGCCGCGCCGTCCGCAAAAACAGTACAACCTACAATGCTCGAATCACTCGCAAACGAGGATGTTTTCGAAACCACGGATGACTCGCTCGTGACGTCCGTTCGACAGCAGTTGCAAACATCTGAGGGTCGAGAAACGTTGCGAGATCACTTGGGTCTATTAACCCAAAAGTACGTCGGGGCTATTCTGAGCGGCAATTAAGAAAGCGATATAGACACCGTGTACGGCGTTTATTTCAGCAGCGATGGAATGATGCTCGGTAATAAACGTTTTGACGTGGACAACGCGGACAACATAATTATCGACGGTGTACGATACGCAAGCACACCCGGTCTTTACAAGTTGATTTTTAAGAAAATTCCCGATGACGAGATCTACACGGAGGGGAACATGCAAAAGTACAAGAGCATGATGTTGACGAATGCTCATAAACGCAATTATGATGTGCACGCTCGATTAAATGGTAACAGGGGATAAAGTACAGATATATAATCGCACCGTTGATTTTGGGTAAAAAAGCTGGAAAAGGTATACCGCGTGCCATGACATTAAGCGACAACAAGATCGACCATATAATCGCACCGTTGATTTTGGGTAAAAAAGCTGGAAAAGGTATACCGCGTGCCATGACATTAAGCGACAACAAGATCGACCATATAATTGCATCGTCGATTTTGGGTAAAAAAGCTGGAGAAGGTATACCGCGTGCTGTGACATTAAACAACAATAAGATCGATTATGTTCATTGGGACGATCCCAACGAGCTTGTAAATCGTTTCCGATTGCTCGAAGCTTTGCGCCTAGCCGGTTACAACGGTCACGACAACGAGATCCCGTCGATTACCGAGGACTTGAAAAGGCGGTGCGGAACCGTACTATCAATGGAACAGAAATTACGTGCGCGACAACGCTCTTTGCGTGGTTGCCACCGATTTTGACGCGAAATCGCGCAAGATTCGACGGATAGCGCCACCTGTAGATGATGGCGATGCCGCCAACAAGCGCTACGTGCAGCAGAGCGTACAAATTTTGAAAAATCGACAGGATGAAATCGAGAGAAAGATGGTTGCATTTCAGAATAACGTGCAAATTACCTTAAACGAGCTTCAAAAGATGATTCAAGATGTAATTGCGAATCATCGCGAACAGATAAGAACGTACATCTGATCTCGGCGTCATTTGCGCGTCATCGTTATGGCTAGTAAGACGTGAACCGCTGAGAAACGGCAGCTGGCGGAGGAACTGCACGCTCCTGCGAGAAGAAATTTTCCGCAAAGACGCGTCATAGTGCGCGGATACGATGACCTGTGGCAGGCGGATGTGGTTGACGCGGATGCGTCCATATACGCGATTCAACAGAGGCTACCACTATATACTCACCGTTATCGACGTGCTGAGCAAACACGCATGAACCGTACCGCTCAAGGCCAACAACGGAAACGAGGTCACTACGGCGATTGCAAAAATAACTCGAAACGGTGGAAGATGTCCGAAAAATCTGCAGACTGACAAGAGAAAAGAATTTTACAACGCGAACATGCAGAAACTCTTGAAGAAACATAATATCAATCACTATTCAATCTATTCCGTAATGAAGGCCTCGGTCGTCGAGCGATTTACTCGCACGCTCAAGAACGACATGTGGAAAATGTTTACGCACAATGGAAATTACAAATGAACCGACTCGCTGCCAGGTCTCGTATCGGATTACAACGCACGAAAGCATCGAACTATCGGCATGCGGCCCATCGATGCCCCCCGCAATCGCCGACAAACTCCTAACAACGGTGTACAGTCACGTAAAGATTGCTGCTCCCGCGCGATTCAAAGTGGATGACTCGGTACGCGTGAGTAAATTCAAGACAATCTTCGAGAAAGGATATACGCCAAACTGGACCACACAGGTGCTTAGAATCGTCAAAGTGCAGAAAACTAATCCCGTGACGTATTTATTGAAAGATTCCTGCGGAAAATCCATCGCCGGCGGCTTCTACGAATACGAGTTGCATCGCGTTGCTAATCCCGACGTGTATCTTGTTGAAAAAGTTTTGCGCAAAAGGGGGGATGAGGTTTATGTAAAGTGGTTAAGATTTGATAACACAGGACAACAAAAAAATTTTTGAAAAATTAACTGGGATCAGAGTAGGTGTTTCTTATAGATTTTGGGTCACTGAATCCGAATTCGTAAACCGTTTTGCTCCATCACGTCTAGGTTTTTAGATAATCGAGAAAAATAGCGGAAAATCTGTGAAAATTGAAATAAACATTTGGAGAAAAAGCAAAAATATAACATCAAAATGCGGTTGCATAAGAACTGATTTAAATATGTATGATATTTATTGTATTTCCCCGTAGGGTTTACAAGGCGTTTTTATGAGGAACGTACCCAAACCTCTTTCCCCCATGCCTGGCCATTTGCGATTTCACAAAACATTTACCCTTCCTCCCCGTAATCTTCTTCACCCCTCTTCTTTTTTTTCCGTTTCTGCCGCGACTCCGTTCTTCAGCCTCCTTCCTTCCCGTCCCGCTCTTCTCTATTTGGCCCACTCTCTCTTCTTGGCCTTCTCATCATCGGAGCTCATGAGGAGTTTCTCCTCCATTCTACTTGATTTTTCTTCTTCCTCCGATCTCCTTGTACTCCTGTGCACCTCTCTTCTCCCTTCCGCTCTCTCTACTCTCTTCTCTCTCTCTTTATCTCTCCTTTCCTCCGACTTATCTTCGTGTATCTTTACCCTTTCACTATTCTCTGCCCTTCTCCTCGCCTCCAACACCCGCCACTTCTCCTTATCCCAGTTTCACCAGTATAGTCAGCCAAACTCCTCTTTGCCCCACAACTATCACCTCTCATACCATCACCTTCACCCTCATCTTTTTCGTGAAGAGCTCCTTCACTTTCTCCCAATTTAACTCCTTACCTCCCCATTTCTCTTTCTCGACCCTTATAATCACGTTTCTTTTTCTTAATTCGTCCTCGTTCCTTTCGCCCTCCCCTGCCCACCATTTCTTCTTTCCCGCCCCACGCTATCCTCCCTCTTCCTTTTGCCTCCACCTTGCTCCAATCTTTCTACCTTTCTCTCCAATCTCCTTATTTTCTTCTCTAGCTCCTCTATCCTCTCGTCCTTTTTTCTATCGTCCTACTTCCTCTCCTACAAAATCTTTCTTACTTTGTCCTCTACAATCCTATCAACTGCCTCTGCTATTGCTCTTCCCTCGCGCTCTATCCTTGATAATCTGTAACATGCACTTTAATTACTCACTTCTCCTTTTCTCTACTTTCCACTTCCTCCTCTCTTTTTCTCCCTTCTCCACTCTCTCCCCTTCCCTTTTCACCTCCTCCTAACTCCTCCGACTCCCCTTTTCCTCCCATTTTTTCTCCCTTTAGTTCTATCATCCATCCCTCCCCTCCCCCTTCCTCACCCAATACCCATCCCACCGCTTTCTGCCAACTTCCATTTCCTGATTCCCATCTCCTACATTCCTCCCATACATGCTCCCACGATTCCTCCCTATATTCACATAACCTACATTTCTTTTTCTCTTCCACTTCCCAGTAATTGCTTTCTCTCATCTCATTCCCTAATCTAAATCTTGCCACCCTTCTCCATCTGCTCTCTCCCCATTCCTTTTTCAGATATCCCGGGATACCCTCCCTTTTAATTAACTTGTACCATTTATTATAATCTGATTTCTCGATCCTCTCCCATCTCTCTTTCCTTTACGTCTCCTTATCACCTCCAAACAACTTACGAAACCATTCATCTCCACCATCTCCTCTCAGCCTTTCCAACTCTTTTAGCTCCACTCCTCTGTCTTCAAAGAATTTTCTTCTCTCTCTTTCCCAGCTTGAGCCTGCTTTCCCTTCCTTCTCCCTTCCCTTCAGCTATTCCTAACAGCCTCGCCAGTTCACTTCCTCTACCCTCCTCTAACTTTTGCTCAAACCTCTATGCCCTCATCCCTGCTCTCCCTCTTAACTTCCCCCTTTGCAACTCCTCTCTAACAAAATACCACGGTGTTCTCCCGTTTACTCCCAAGACCCATCTGATATACCTTTCTTCCATCCTTTCCATTCTCTCCCTTTCTCTCCATCCCTATATTTCCGCTCCATATCCCAACACCGTCCACACCAGTCTATCAAACAGCCACAGTCTTTTTTCCCAGTCTTTCCCAAATCTCCTTTTTCCTATCCCCCAGACCTTCCCCATCACTGCGGCCGCCTTCTTGATCCTTTCTCTTGCGCTTTCTGTCCTCCATTTTTTTGAAACACGTACCCTAAATACCGAAATTCCCTCACCTTTTCTAATTCTTTTCTTTCCCTTCTCTACCTTCTCTTACTATCCCTCCCTCCTCCTTTCCTAAACTTTATTATTTTTGTTTTCCCCACGTTCAGTTCCAATCTCTTCCTTCCCAGGTACCCTTCTAATCTTTCTAGCATGCTCCTCATTTGGTCCTTGTCCTCCGCAATTAGCACTACATCATCTGCATAAGCCAAAGTATACACCCTCTTACCTCCTAGCATTATCCCTCCCCATTTAACTTTACTCATTTCCTCTTCCAAATCCGCTAGTAACACGTTGAACAGTAACGGGCTCAAAGGGCACCCCTGTCTTACCCCCTTCCTGTCCAGAACACTTCTCCTATTTCGTTTCTCCTTTTACCCTACTTTTCGTCTCCCTTAAAATCTCCTCCGTCCTTCTCACCAGTCCTTCCCTTATTCTCCTTTCTCTCATAGCTTTTATTAGCACTCCTCTATCTACCGAGTCAAATTCAGGTCCACAAAACATGCTATCAATTTTCTCCCCTTCTTCTCTAACCTTCTGTTCACCAAATAGTTCAGCATATAGATGTTGTCTATTGTTCCCATCCTCCTTCTAAAACCTGTCTGGTTCTGTGGTACTATTCTCTTTCCCTCTATCGCCGCTCTTAACCTCTCCGCCAGAATGGCCGTGTACACCTTATATAAAGACGGCATTATTGTCACCCCTCTATACTCCTCCGTTCTTTTTCCTTCCCCTTTCTTTACGATTGGATCAATTATTCCCTCCTTCCAATTTTCTGACCATCCTCCCCCTTCCATATCCTATTGATATATTTCCATGCCCAATTCTCCAATTCTCCTTTCCCCCTCGCTTCCAAACCTCGCCTGGAATCCCATCCCTTCCCATTGCCTTTCCATCCTTTAACTTCCTTATAACTCTCCTCATTTCTTCTAGGCTTATCTCCTCTTCCTCCTCTCCTTCCTTTTTCTCCCTCCTACCTTCCTTCCCCATCCTTTGCAGGATTGGACGGACCTTTATGCATCTTGTGACATTGACGCTAAAGTTAGGCTTCTAAATTACTCTCTTCGTATCTGCTACGATAGTCATAATCACGCTCTTTACCGCGTCATCCAGCCCAGGCACCTGCCTGCGCCCTGGCTCACGCCCGAAATCAAGTCACTGATGAAGACAAAAGACAGAGCAAGAAGAGTCTGGAAAAAAATGCAAAACAAACGCTAATTACGACCATTTTAAGCGTCTCAGAAACCTGGTGCAGGCCGAGGTGCGGAGGGCTAAGGCCTAATATTTTTATATGGAATTTTAGGGTATTAATGAGCCTGATCTCATCTGAAAAAAACTTAGGCATTATGGCTTTCTGAGACCCAAACAAGTGATGGAAAAACTTGTTTTCGACGTTGACGAGTTAAACTCTCATTTTACGGGAAATCTAACTTCTGATTCTGACACCAGCGAGGCTTTCTACTTGGGCGAGGAAGCATATGAGGACACAAAATTCTATTAAAAGCACATTGAACCGAGGGACGTTGTGAAGGCTCTGCGTGGGTGCCGGTCGGACGCCACAGGGAGAGACGAACTACCTTGTAGCTTGATTATGAGAGCCCTACCTAGTATACTTCCTGCACTAACACATATTTTCAACTTCTGTTTGTCTTATGGTGTTTTTCCGGAAATTTGGGAGCGCGCCATTATCTCCTATTCCCAAGGTGAAGCACCCTGCTGAGCTCAACAATTACAGGCCGATGTCGATTCTCTGCGCTGCTTCCAAAGCATTGGAGCGCATCGCGGCTGATCAGATCGTGAATTACCTTGAGGATCGTAACGTACTGGACCCTTTCCAGTCAGCCTATAGGAAAGTTTACTCCACGCAGACAGCACTGATCAGAGTCCTGGACGACATCAGGCTAGCGGCGGACAAGAGGATGATCACCATCGCTGTATTTTTTGATTTCACAAAGGCTTTCGATAGTGTCTGCCACCGTCTTTTGATCAGCAAGCTCAGTGATCTGGATTTCTCTTGCTCAGCCTTGCGTTGGCTCTGTTCTTATCTGACAGATAGGACGCAGGCTGTGCGCGATCCTTCCGGTGGGCTATCATCTGCCAGATCTGTTTGTGCGGGAG
>NC_092369.1:3182736-3200949 GCF_030848805.1 Temnothorax longispinosus
GCCGCAGGGCTCTGTCTTAGGACCTATATTATTCATTTTGTACCTGTTGGACTTTGGCGGCCTGTTAAAGTATTGTAAATATAATTTCTACGCGGATGACCTTAAATTTATTTTCACACAGAGCCTGGGTTTCTCTCTGAAGCCATCGCTCTCATTAACGAGGATATCTGTAGGGTAGTAAAATGGGCACTCGACAACAAGCTCACGATTAACCCCAAGAAGACAAAGGCGATGATCTTGGGGACGTCTCGGTATGTTGGTGGCCTGGATCTGGATGCCCTGCCCCGCATCACTGTGGACGGCTCCTCTGTACCTTTTACGGATACGGTATCTGGGCGTCACTATCACCAGTACACTCTCCTGGGCTGAGCAGACCACGAAAACCACCTCTCGAGTCAATTCGGCGCCCTATCAGCTCAAACTTGGCAAGCATCTCCTGCCGTTTTTTCTTCGTGTCAGGCTCGTCATGGTACTTATCTTTCCTCTTTTCGACTACTGTTGCACAGTCCAAACCAACATCACTGGCGAACAAGACCTTCGTTTACAAAGAGCCTTCAACAAGTGTGTCCGCTTCATATTCAATGCTAAATGGGATGAGCATATATCACCCTACTTGGACAGACTCGGTTGGCTGAGAATCGTGTCACGCCGTTTGTACTTCGCGGGGAACTTGACCTTCTTTGTTTTACGGAGGAAAAAGCCGCAAGTTATTTACAGTAACTTCGTGTTTAGGAGTGTTTCAGCTTCGCACGATACAAGGTCCCCGTGTGACACTCTTAGTCTTCCTCTGTGCCGTACGGAATTCTTTAAGCGTTCCTTCTGCTTCTTAGCCGCCGAACTGTGGAATGACATTCCCTCTGACATCCGTAATGCCTCATCTATTTGCGATTTTAAGAACAAATTTTACAAGCACTTACTTCTGCAGTCTAGATCGTAAAATTTATGGCATATCTGCGATATGTATCTGATACTATATACATAAGCAATGTAATCTATTTCGTATTTTTTCTTATCTATCCTATATTTTTCATTGTTTCTTCTTATTGTGTTTCATTCATTGTACTTATGCTGTTTAGAAACTTGTGTAAATTTTTAGATTTAACGTCTTAACGCTTCAGGGGACGTGTCCCAGAACGTATAATAAATGACGATTAAATCAATCAATCAATCCTCACCCTCCCTTCTAGTCCTTCCAACAACTTCATAAAGTGTTCTTTCCATTCTTCCTCTTCTATTCCTTCCTCAATTCTTCTCCTTTTTTTCCTCTCCTTATTCACTATCTTCCATACCTCCGCCTGCCTCTTTGCTTCCTCCACTTTTCTCTCCTATCTCTGGTTCTCTTCTTCCTTCTTCCTCTTACACAGCTCCCTAAACTCCTTCCTCTTTTTTTGTAAGCGCTGCCCTCTTCTCTTTCTTTCCTCCAATCCCTTAATTTTCTTCTTGCCTCTTTCTTCACTTTTCGACACTCCTTATCCCATCATCCCACCTTCCCCTTCTTCTTTCCCTCCATCTCCTCCTCTACCCCTTTTATTGCCTCTGTTATTCTTGCTTCCACTTCTTCCCATTCCTTATTCAACTCTTCCACTTTTTCTTCCACTTCTCCTATTTTTTCAATAAACCTTTTTGCTCCTTCCTCGTTCCACACCCCCTGCTTCTTTTCTTCCACCATCTTCTTCTGCCTTCCTCTTCGTTCCCCCTTCTTAATACTATTTCCAAGGGGTGATGATCCGAGTCCACTCTATCCCCCACTATCATACTCTCTATCTTCTCTCTTACTTCTCCTTCTCCTATTACGTAGTCAATCACCGTATCTCCTTTTCCCCCCGTGAAAGTAAACTCCCCCCTTCTCGTCTCCTCTCACATTTCCATTGAAAATCTCCCATCCTCTCTCCTCTAAGCTATTTACCAGCAACCTTCTTTCTCTGTCTCTCTTCTTATCATTTGAACTTCTTCCCCCTCCCAACCGTCCTTCCCCCTTCTCTTCCTCTATCCTCCCACCTTCTTGTCCAGTCCTTGCATTAAAATCTCCCCCAATTATCGTAAACCTTCCGTCTTCTTTTTTTTCCATTATAATATGTCCCAACTCCTGTAAGATCTCCTCAAACCGCCGCGTATACCGCGTTCGATAAACATGACCATGTCAATGTCGGTGAGCAGTTCGAAATTGACACGCGTATGCTTTAACATAGCGTCCCACGTAAAACCCGGTAGAGTATAATAACCGGTAGAGTGCGGGATCGAGTCCATAACTCGCGACGCAACTATCGCGAAAATTTTCAAAAATATCGACCAACAGTAAGACATCGGTTTTGATATAAATCGCTGTAGTCACCAAGCGTTCGAATGGAGAACCGCTGCCAGACGTTGACGGCATGCGCATAATCGCTCTCGGATACGGTGTCACCTGTCAATAAACTGTAAAACGAGTCGCGCGGTGGTAAACACGAGTCCTCCAACTTTTCGACGCTGTCAATGTACTCGTACGGAAGTACGTCTTTTTGTGTCAGCAAAAAAAAATTTTCTGCGGATAATTTACTAAATTCGCGTTGCAATGTTCGCAATTTATCCTTGCTGAGATAAGATGTCAAATTGTCGAGACTAACGGTGAGAAACTTGTATAAATCGATAAATCGCACTTTGACGCATTTTCTTATCTTTATCTTCGGTGCTTTTAACGTTTTTCGCAAACGAAATGTATTTTTCTTTCGTAATTGAAAGCAGTTCTACATGTCCGTCGTACGCTGTAGCTATTTCCGTGATAATAAAATGCGCGTCGTAGCCCGATAAATTGTGAAAAAATATGGGAATGCAATGCGAATCTTTGTAATTTAAGTGGTTACATGTCTAAATATCCCGGACATAACATCCCGCTACAAAATATCCCGGTCTTATTATCCCAGCGACAGAACATCCCGTGACAATATATCCCATGGCAAAATATTCCATGACAAAATATCCCCTGGCAAAATATCTCACGACAAAATATCCCTAAGATGCAGGAATGTGAACATATGCACAGCAACTTATAGTTTAATTTATAATTAAATACATAAACATTAATCATAGAAATACAAATTTATATCGCCTCACACTACAACGTTCTGACCAATATCGTGTAAATACTCGAGTAACTTAGAGCGATCATAACGCATCACAACATTTGTAATATAACTTAAATAATTAAATGAATAAAACACATTAATCATAGAAATACAAATTTATATCGCCTCACACTACAACGTTCTGACCAATATCGTGTAAATACTCAAGTAACTTAGAGCGATCATAGCGCATCACAACATTTCTCAACCGCAGATCATAATCAACATAACGTTTGCGTCTTCTCGTTCGAACGTTTCGGCCTGCATTTTGTTGTTCGACTAAATTCGGTTAAATCTTGCTCTGCCTTTAAACATTCTATGAATTTACCTAACTGAGCATGATTCGCGGTAACTCGCTCATTAAATGACCTGTGCCATCCTGCTACAACGTTATTTGTTCTCGGTACTTCGTTAACAACTGCATCGTAGCTATTCCACATTTCAATATCAAACAGAGCCTTCCAGCGTTTATTACGACGAGGTAGACCAACCCAGGTATGTTCGTAGTAATCAACAACTTCGCGTAGGTCATCCCGATTGTCAGTGAAATATTCAGAATTTTTAAGTACTTCGAACGCTTTAGTTACATCAGGAATAGGTACATACGCAATAGCAATCAACATTTTTATGGCAGACGCAAATTCGCTATCGCTACCATACCGATTTTGCAAACCAGCAGACTGTGCATGCCGATAAACGCATTGAGCGAAATGAAAATGACACCCTTTGATTGTGGTATCAGGAAAACTCGCTTCGAAAGCAGAAATAAATGATTGCTCGTAATCTATCATCAACACATCAGATTTAAGCTGGGGTTCAAGTTCCTTCAGCACTGTCAACACCGAAATGTACAAACGTTTTTGTTTCCCGGGAGCTAAAATATAAACTAATGGAAGGACCTTGCCATCATAAAATCCATGTATTGTGTACAATTGAGCAAAACATGCCGGCTTTTGGCGACGAAACTTTTGAATGTTTCGTCTGCAAACCAAGCGTCACATGAAGACAGGCACTCCAAATTTTTCGCTGTAGTAAAAATTAGCGTTCGTTTTTTCCCGCCGCTGTCATACATAAAAAAACTTTCTCCTTTATTTGTTACTTTGAAATGTTCCGGTATTTCAAGATCTTCTACATTGCTTGGGGTCGGTAATTGAGGATTTGCGCGTGTCCTCGTCCGTTGTACCGTTCGATGTAGGGACGAAACACTCGGTAATTCAGCAGCAGCCGCTTCGGTTATGTTTGAAATTCCAGCGGACACAATCGCACCTGTGCTTTCTGAGGACTTTTTGGCTCGTTTCTTAATTTTTGCTATAGCCAGTCGCGACTCAACAAATCCAGCATTTGGACCATGATTGTGATCGGTCATTTTCAGAACTGTTCCTGAAAATAAAACCATTACACACGGAACAGTAACGAGAAGCGAATCCACCTACCATTCCGTGTCATCGAAGATGTGTATACTCGACTGCGACAACTCTCCTTATACTTAATGCATCGCCAGACAACAGCATCAGTATTTTCGCGATGCACACCATAAATAAAACCATGAAGCACTAATTGTCGCTTCCCCTTCTGACTACTGACAAATTTCAAAGGCATCGCACACCTGACCGCACACTTCTAACAGATGTAACTGACTGACAACCGTTTCGATAGTAACATCCAGACATATATTTACCAGTACACGTTCCTTATTATTGTTTATAACCGAATGACGGGATAGGGATATCGAGGCGTTCGGCGCTCTACCTAAGATACGGCGCGTACAATAGTTGTTGTGCACATGTTCAATTTTGAATATATTCCTGCATCTTTGGGATATTTTGTCATGAGATATTTTGCCAGGGGATATTTTGCCATGGGATATATTGTCGCGGGATGTTCTGTCGCTGGGATAATAAGACCGGGATATTTTGTCGCGGGATGTTATGTCCGGGATATTTAGACGTGACACCAATTTAAGTTGCAATTTGAATGCGCGGGACCTCTGTATCGACCGGTCAGATGACAATGATCGCGTACTCGTACGTCGTCTGGTTCGAACGGTTTTTCGCACACGTGACAGTGCGTTGCGCTGTTAACCCTCGGAGAACACACCTATTTTTTCATTCACGGAGAACACTCTGGGTCAATTTGACCCTACACACACTTTGATCGTCCACCATTTTAAATTGACGAGTGCAATCAGCTTGAAAAAATTTTCAGATGTACTTGAAACATTGTTAAATCAAT
Organism: Temnothorax longispinosus; assembly: GCF_030848805.1. Classification (NCBI taxonomy): domain Eukaryota; kingdom Metazoa; phylum Arthropoda; class Insecta; order Hymenoptera; family Formicidae; genus Temnothorax; species Temnothorax longispinosus. The sequence goes on from NC_092369.1 coordinate 3,188,070, forward strand.
TGATATAAATAAAAAATGCCGTTGAAATTATTTACATATTTAAAAAAATTTAAGGTAGAAAAAATCGAAAATTTTTGTGGAAAAATTTTAGAAAATTTATTTCTTATTACATACTTATTACATGAAGTTAATACTTCATTATTTTAATGACTTCTGATAAAACTCGAAGTAAGAGTCTAATTGACCCTGTGTGTTCTCCGAGAATTAAACTTTTCCCACTTGTTTCGCGTGAAATCCGCCATGGGTACATTAGCGGACAAAATAGTCTTTACGTCATGTGCTAAACGTCTTAGCTCCTTGGCGAACCACGCGACGCAATCCTTATCGCGACGAAACCGATACATTGATAACAAGTCGTCGTACGAGCAACGCACGTAGTATCCTATGCTAAATACGCGGTGATGTTGATACGTGTACGTGGACGTTTTCGGATCCGCTTCCATCTTCTCCACGGTACATTCCAGGTCGGCGTATACGATGAACGGAACTCGTTCCTTCCTGTTGTAATTCTTAAAGGTCAACCACTTGTCCTTATCACTCGGTAACTTGATCGCACAGTCGTTCATCTTCCGACAGTCGACGGTGTGAGTTTCCAATTTCTCGCTCGTGTAGAAATAGTGCAAACATCTGTAAATAATAAAATTTTTGAAGTGAAACTTCTTTAGGCACGGTAGTGAGTTCGATTCGCGACACGAAAAAGTGTAACGGATGTGAAACTTCTTTGGTACGGTAATAAGTTCGATTGTGCGACACGAAAAGTGTAACGAAAATTTGACCAATAGGCGTACGGCGTTGGCGAGACGGTTCTTCTTCTGGCACGGTAGTAAGTTCGATTATGCGACACGAAAAGTGTAACAAAAATTCGACCAATAGGCGTACGAAATGAAATTTCTTTGGTACGGTAGTAAGTTCGATTGTGCGACACAAAAAAACGTCACGAAATAGTGTCACGAAAATTCGACCAACAGGCGTACAAAGTGAAACTCCTTTTGGATCGGTAAGTAAATTCGATTTTACGACTCGAAAACGCGTCACGAAAATTCGGTCAGGCGTACGGCACTGGCGAGACGGATATAGTGAGAACTGCGTGTAACACTATATTTTCGAGTTGCGGGCGGCTTGGAGTGACTAATTCCGTTGCGTTGTTTTTGTATTAATTTTAGAAAAGTTATGGCAAAGCCTTGCCTTCAGAAGTTTGACTTCTAACGCGCGTGGCGACCACGCGTTCATTTTTTTTTTATATAGCTTTCACGTAAAAATTATTTTTATTATTTATTAGGATGTATACTCACCGATCGCAAAAGTATTTTTTGTTCCTATTATTGTTCACTTGCGAGCTTACGAGGCGGGATAGGTTCTTGATCCACGCGAAATGTCCCACGTTGTCGTCATGCACGTACAGCAGATTTACATGTTTGTCCATCTTTCGGTCGGTGAGCCGTATTGGTAAGATAGCAAGTTCCTTGTTTTTCTTGATGCTGTACACGTTGATGGAGAGTCGTTGAGACTTTCAAACTTTTTAATTTGATTCAACGTCATTGGAAACTCAATGTCTGTAAGATTTAGCACCGACGTGTAATGAGGGTACGACGATTCCCGATATGTGTGTTCCTCAGCTGGATGCAGAGCACCCACCACTGACCACCCATGCGAAACATGCATTGTCCATTGATTGCACGTTGATCACCGTTTTTTCATTTTAATTTCTCGCGGTATTTTTACAAAACATCCCGCGTGCAATGGATTATATTTGTTCACATTCACCGTTAAATTAAGTATACGTGACAACGCCCACCCGCTATCATATTCCTGGAATTCCTCCAGCGATGTTAAGATGGGCTCGATAACGCGCAACACGTACCATTCTTGCAAATCAGACAAACAAAAGAGTTCACAGTTTCTCGTAGTGATACTTTTGTTCGCGCGTTTGTCACCCGCAACAAATTCACCATTAAACATAGTGTTTATCTTTACATTGTCATGTCGTTGCATGCCGTTACGCACACGATCGAGTACAATGTCTCTCGCATCTTTGAGAAATTAACGAGGTTCGATGTGTTTGGAATTTATTACCGCACCAGTCAGTATACGACTTTCAAAAGTATCTATCTCGCGCCATCTGAGTTCTGTCTCACTCGCACCGTATCCGGCACCCACATGCATGAAACGTTAACGTACCGAATTTTTCAGACCTTCGAGTTGTGCGATACGAGTAATCAATGACTGTTTGAGACCGATCGATAATCGTGGCCGTTTAATTCAGCTTTGTTCTTCCAACGATTCGATAAACTCGACACATCGTGGCTCCCACGCGGTAAATTCTTCCCGCAAATTCAATTGAGCGGATTGTTCAAACAATTCTTGCTCCATTGCAATGTCCTCAACTTCACAAAACCACTTTGAAATATACCTGTTTAATCTGTTTGCAACGTCGACGTAGCACTTTCAATCACAAATGTCTTTACATCATTTCAAATAGTGCAAATAGGACACAGATTACAGGGCATTATTTGATACAATTTTATATTCCGAACAGAATAGACAATAGACCATCGATAAGTATATCGGGTGAGGAAAAAGTTTGGAACCGGTAAAATATTTCGAAAACAAGACATTTTAGGAAAAAAAGTTTTATACATAAGTTGTAGGGATTCAACAAATGCATCAAACAGTGGTGCTTATTTGACCCTGAGCATAAGTATAAAAGAGCTTTCAAGGTTAACTTTAAAATTTTTAATGGAAACCCCCACTTTTTATTTAATATTCTTGTAACTGCCATCGAGAGCTTTTCAAAACATTATCAATAAACTTCTTTCTGGACCGGTGTCATGTTTTCGAACAGCGTGAAGAAATGAAAATAGTCCGCTTATTCTTACGATACACAATGAGCAAAACTTTGCATGATTGTAATAGAAGTATATACAGCACATCTTTTTCAAATTATCGAAGGTATTAACTTCAGCTTGGTTTAAAATTCGAAAAAATTTTTCTGTAACATCTTCAAACCTTTCGCTGTCGTAACAAGAATCATCCGAAAGAATTGCATCTTCATCCGACATTTCTTCTTTATCGACTTCAACTTCCATTTCTTCATTGACTTCAACTTCCATTTCTTCGAGAGGTGCTATATCCATTTTACTTTACATAGAATTTGTGTATCGACTTCCAGTCTTCGACTACTGAGCATATCCTCAAATTTGTCATTTTATATCGTACTAATGTCGCATCGTTTGTTTCTTTTATTATATCTAATTTCACCGTGATCTCAGTATCCGTACGAATGCGCTTTCCGAAAATGTAAGATTTGCAGCTTTGCACGTGTGTGATGAAGTCACCGCGAGACACGTCGCGACATGTTCTTGAAAACGATATCGCGCCGTTGACTTTTGATGATTTAATCTGTATAACTGCACGCATACACTTTCCACGCGAAACGAGGTGCCACATGGGTTTACAACTTTCCACGCGTGGAAAGTCCACGCATGTTGTACTTTGAAGGCACACTATGTGTCTAGTTTAATAATAGTGGAGCTCCCCGCAGGAGGGCGGAACCTTCTGTCTCCACGCATACACTTTTCACGGACGAGTTGTCACATGGGTTTACAACTTTCCACGCGTGGAAAGTGTATGCGTGGAGGCAGTAAGTTCCGCCCCCTGCGGGGGGGCTCCACTATTATTAAACTAGACACATAGTGTGCTTTTAAAGTATATGCGTGGGCTTTCCACGCGTGGAAAGTTGTAAACCCATGTAGCACCTCGCTATCGCCTATTATGCAATGGGCTTAAGATTGCCGGGAAAATCAACTTAAATAAGGTGATTTATCAAAATGACTATTTAGCTTAGGGAAATATATATAATGACCGGGAAACTTGATTGATTCTTTTTTATTAATTATTTTGACCGAACAAATTGGGAATTATGCATATTGCCTGGCCATTATGCATAATGTCCAATTTATCATATTTCCCGTAACATATATATATATATTATATTAATAATAATAATAATAATTTTATTTTAATCCTTGCCTTGCGGCTTAAAATGACTTCCGTCAACCCTTACATAATTTTACAAACGCATAACACATTTTACACATATAACTTTCATTTACATATATATACATTATACATCCTTATAACACCCTAACTAACTCCAAACTAACTCAACATTCTGACTGTCCTTACATTTCCCTTCCTACTCTTTTCCCTCCATCCCCTCCCTTTTTTCCGCCTCTTTTCAAACCTTTTTTATCCATTTCATTACTTCTAGTCCTTTTCCTTTCTTTCCTAAAAATTATTTTAACTGTATCTCGCTTTTTGTCGCTTTACATTCTCTTAGTATATGTTCTATGTTCTCCTCTTCTTTTTGGCATATTCTGCATTTTCTATCTTCTTCCTCTTTCCAATGTTCGCTGCCTTTCACCTCACTCCCGCATCTGTACCTGGCTATCAACATTCTATCCTTTTTCTTCTTCTTTCCTAGTAAATACTTTGGCAACTCCTCTGTTAAAATCTCTTTATAATTACTATTGTATCTTGACTCGTTTATCTTTATCTGTCTCTCCTCCTTCTCCTTCTCCTTTTCCTCTATTCTCTTTACGAGACTCTCCGCCGCTTCCCGGTCCCCTGTCTTCATTTCTCTCCTCAGCTGCTCTTTCTCCATTCCTGCCCTCTCTATCAATTCTCTTCTTTTCTTTTCCCAATTACTTTCTTCTTTCCTTGGGGTCTGCTCCTTTTTAGATCCTTTATACATGCTTGAACTATTTTCTTCTCTGAATGTCTCGCCTTCTCCTTATACCTCACAGCTCTCCTTATTGCCCTCATTTTTATCTCCTTTATTTTGGCTTCTTCTAAAATTACTATGTAATTCGGGGTTCTTCTATCCAATCCTAAAATTTATTTAACATACTTTCTTTTTATTACATTTAATCTGCTTTCGTATAGCCACCCCCATATTTCGGTTCCGTATAATGCCACGCTTTCCACCATTGCCTCGAACATTTTCATTCTTCTTCTAAAATTTTTTTTAAATAATCTCTCTCCTATGCCCCATGTCCTCTTCATCGCTATTGTAGCCTTCTTCATCCTATATTTTATATGATTCTCCGCTCCCCCATTTTTCTGTAGTATATATCCCAAATACTTTATTTCTTTGACCTCTTCTATTTCTTCCTCTCCCCACTTCCATTCCCTTTTCTTTCTTCTTCCCCTCGCTTTTTCGAACACCATTATTTTTTATTTCTCCGGACTCAAACTCAAACCTTTCCCTTCCAAATACCTCTTGAACCTCCTCATCATTTTCTTCAATTCCGCCTCTCTCGTCGCCATTAACACTACGTCATCTGCGTATGATATTGACCAAAATTTTTTTTCCCTATCACAAGGCCTCCTGCTTGCCCTTTTTCCATTTCTTCCTCTAAATCCATGATGTATAAATTGAATATCTCATATCTCATCAGTAACAGTTCCTAATGTAACACTTTTCTTCATTAATTCTTTTATATCATAATCAGATCTAAGTACTGGAATATTTGCAGAAATTGGATACTTTGCAACATTATTAATTTGCTCTGTTGGGTGCAAACAGTATGTACATCCAAATGAACCGTTAAATTGCTTCATATTTAACATTTTACAACGAGCAACCGAATCAACAGAAGATAATAATGGAAAAAATTTAGATGTAACATCCTTTCCTTTATAATTCCACGAAATTCCTACTGTGGACAACTCATTTGCTTGCCGAACAAAAATATCACCAAATACATTCATGTTAGGTTGTGATTTATCAACCCATAATCCAGCTGGTATTATATATTTTGTGCGAATATGTGGTGGCAATTCATTTATCATTATGAAATAAGGCCATATAGCTACTTTAGAAGTATCTGCTAGTTGGCACCCATCAGTATTAAATATGTAAGATAGATTTAGTTCATCTTCTAAACATTTATTTTCTTTATACTTTTTACCATCAAAAATATCTTCTAACGCTTCGTCATTCTTTTTTTTTCTTGTAAATCTATAGTTAAGATGCTTTATTACGAATTTATTTGATAGTAACTTTTTAAATTGATCTTTTAAATTGAACTCAACAAAGGAAGATGTTGCTTCTTTCAGATGAAATCCACACTCACAATTGTTTAAATTTCGGATAGACTCTTGAATACCTAAATATTTCGTACAATGTGGACAATAAACATGATAAACCGCGGATGTAATTTCTGGCGAAAAATATTTATGTAAGAGGAATTTAGTATCTGGTACTAATCGCTCGCCAAATATTACGTTTATCATTTTTAATATATCTGTGATCGCTATCCACGGTAAAGAATGGCGCAGTCCTATTGCTAAAGTCATCAATAAAACGTCGCCTTTAGATGTAGTTGAAGATGCACTCAACTGTTCTTCTAAGAATGGATATTCATGTCCCACATTTTCTTCACTCTACAATTAAAAACGTTATATTGTTTTTGTGAATGTTGTATAAAGTAACATGAAAAAAATTTTAATGCTAATAAGCCAGTCATATTAGACTAATTTAGGGAATTATATACGTACTTGATTTGAATTTTCCCTTTCATCATCAATGTCAGTATCAGATAAATTGGTTGTTTCAGAATCACTTGTATCATCTACAACTTCGTCTAGCTGTAAAAAAATGTTCTCATTATTTATACTAATGTAGAATAAAAATTACAATTATAATAAAAATAAAATTTTACATTAGTTTCAAAATAGATTGTATCATCAACATTTTCTTCGATAACCTCATTATTGTTATCATTATCGGCATCTTGGAATACAGATTCTTCGTATACTCTTAAAGAACTAGGTTCATTGATTTCATTATTAGAAGACTCTTCAAGTGTACATAAATCGTGATCAAACGTTGATATCTGAAATTAAATGTATAAGTGTGTCATAAAGGCAATTATTTTCTTGGTGAAAACAGCAATGAAGTCAATGTATAAAAATTGCCTAAATGTATAAATGTTGAAACATTTTATAAAACAACTTACTTGTTGATTATTCTGTGAGTTATTTGTTTGCAATGCGTCCAAGTCAGAAAGATCAACTTTCTTTCTTCGCTTTACGGTAGATCGCGGAATGTCTCTCGTACTTCCAGGTTCTAAATATCTTTTATATATGGTCCTCTTTTTGACATTTTTAATTAATTAATAATATTGACGACCATTAAATAATGAACAACACGAAGTGAACACTTATACAATTGTGTTTTTTTTTTGTTGATTCCCTCGGGTGAAAGGAAATTAGTGCCTTCAGCTCCGCCCCGGAGCAATAGGTGTCACGTCTAAATATCCCGGACATAACATCCCGCGACAAAATATCCCGGTCTTATTATCCCAGCGACAGAACATCCCGCGACAATATATCCCATGGCAAAATATCCCCTGGCAAAATATCTCACGACAAAATATCCCAAAGATGCAGGAATATATTCAAAATTGAACATGTGCACAACAACTATTGTACGCGCCGTATCTTAGGTAGAGCGCCGAACGCCTCGATATCCCTATCCCGTCATTCGGTTATAAACAATAATAAGGAACGTGTACTGGTAAATATATGTCTGGATGTTACTATCGAAACGGTTGTCAGTCAGTTACATCTGTTAGAAGTGTGCGGTCAGGTGTGCGATGCCTTTGAAATTTGTCAGTAGTCAGAAGGGGAAGCGACAATTAGTGCTTCATGGTTTTATTTATGGTGTGCATCGCGAAAATACTGATGCTGTTGTCTGGCGATGCATTAAGTATAAGGAGAGTTGTCGCAGTCGAGTATACACATCTTCGATGACACGGAATGGTAGGTGGATTCGCTTCTCGTTACTGTTCCGTGTGTAATGGTTTTATTTTCAGGAACAGTTCTGAAAATGACCGATCACAATCATGGTCCAAATGCTGGATTTGTTGAGTCGCGCACTGGCTATAGCAAAAATTAAGAAACGAGCCAAAAAGTCCTCAGAAAGCACAGGTGCGATTGTGTCCGCTGGAATTTCAAACATAACCGAAGCGGCTGCTGCTGAATTACCGAGTGTTTCGTCCCTACATCGAACGGTACAACGGACGAGGACACGCGCAAATCCTCAATTACCGACCCCAAGCAATGTAGAAGATCTTGAAATACCGGAACATTTCAAAGTAACAAATAAAGGAGAAAGTTTTTTTATGTATGACAGCGGCGGGAAAAAACGAACGCTAATTTTTACTACAGCGAAAAATTTGGAGTGCCTGTCTTCATGTGACGCTTGGTTTGCAGACGAAACATTCAAAAGTTTCGTCGCCAAAAGCCGGCATGTTTTGCTCAATTGTACACAATACATGGATTTTATGATGGCAAGGTCCTTCCATTAGTTTATATTTTAGCTCCCGGGAAACAAAAACGTTTGTACATTTCGGTGTTGACAGTGCTGAAGGAACTTGAACCCCAGCTTAAATCTGATGTGTTGATGATAGATTACGAGCAATCATTTATTTCTGCTTTCGAAGCGAGTTTTCCTGATACCACAATCAAAGGGTGTCATTTTCATTTCGCTCAATGCGTTTATCGGCATGCACAGTCTGCTGGTTTGCAAAATCGGTATGGTAGCGATAGCGAATTTGCGTCTGCCATAAAAATGTTGATTGCTATTGCGTATGTACCTATTCCTGATGTAACTAAAGCGTTCGAAGTACTTAAAAATTCTGAATATTTCACTGACAATCGGGATGACCTACGCGAAGTTGTTGATTACTACGAACATACCTGGGTTGGTCTACCTCGTCGTAATAAACGCTGGAAGGCTCTGTTTGATATTGAAATGTGGAATAGCTACGATGCAGTTGTTAACGAAGTACCGAGAACAAATAACGTTGTAGCAGGATGGCACAGGTCATTTAATGAGCGAGTTACCGCGAATCATGCTCAGTTAGGTAAATTCATAGAATGTTTAAAGGCAGAGCAAGATTTAACCGAATTATTAAGCCTGATCTACAATGTGCTCTTTGCTTCCTGTTTTTTGCTTTTAACCTGTTTGCGACTATCCCGTATTTCGCAATTGCGTCGCGTAACGCGATGTTTTTTGTTCTCTGTCGCCCAAGATAAAAATTGACGAACTTCAGAAGAGACAAGAAACATCACGTTACGCGACGGAATTGCGAAATACGAGATAGTCGCAAAGAGGTTAAGAGGAAAAAACAGAAAGCAAAGAGCACATTGTAGATCAGCCTTTAGTCGAACAACAAAATGCAGGCCGAAACGTTCGAACGAGAAGACGCAAACGTTATGTTGATTATGATCTGCGGTTGAGAAATGTTGTGATGCGCTATGATCGCTCTAAGTTACTTGAGTATTTACACAATATTGGTCAGAACGTTGTAGTGTGAGGCGATATAAATTTGTATTTCTATGATTAATGTGTTTTATTCATTTAATTATTTAAGTTATATTACAAATGTTGTGATGCGTTATGATCGCTCTAAGTTACTCGAGTATTTACACGATATTGGTCAGAACGTTGTAGTGTGAGGCGATATAAATTTGTATTTCTATGATTAATGTTTATGTATTTAATTATAAATTAAACTATAAGTTGCTGTGCATATGTTCACATTCCTGCATCTTAGGGATATTTTGTCGTGAGATATTTTGCCAGGGGATATTTTGTCATGGAATATTTTGCCATGGGATATATTGTCACGGGATGTTCTGTCGCTGGGATAATAAGACCGGGATATTTTGTAGCGGGATGTTATGTCCGGGATATTTAGACATGTAACCGGAGCAATATAGCACAACGTTGCTTGACCTTCGTATATACAATTGTGTAATTCTCAAAGTATATAGGTTAGGTTAAGATTTACTTCTTCTTCTTATTTTTATATTGGCTCCTGCCGCTTTTCAGCGGTCAATACAGCCAGATTCCACCATGGGTCTGATATTCACATTGCCAGTACTAAAAATCTGTAATGTATACATGATGTAAACTTATAGATTTTCAGTACTGATACATCGTACAGTGGTGTAGTGTATCGAATTATATCGGAACGCGTGCGTTACACTCCAGTGACCAGTGACTCATTAATTGTTTTAATTGCAGTAGTTTATTTATAAAGCTCGCAGTTATTTACCATATCCTATGCTAATTATATTATAACTCTGAAAGGTTATAATCAAGTGGACATGATGTGGGCATACGTGTACGTTTTAAATATAAAAAAAAAACAAGAATACTTTTTTGTAGAGGAGTTAATTTTTCGTTAGAATCGTACGCTGAAAATAAAAATTTGCACGAAAAAAAAAGTTTTCTTCTGGCAAAACAAAGCCAATGAATCGCCACTTCCAGTGTACGTTTTATTGATATCAAGTAAGTGCAGTAGCTTTTCCGTTACACTTTATTAATTTTGTGAACAACTATATGAGTGTGTAACATATTATTAAAAAAACCTCTTTACCCAGATAGCACAGTGACGTCAAACGACATATTAATCTAATAAGTTAGAGACGTCATTATGACGGAATTAATATGTCATTTGACGTCACTGTGCTATCTGGGTATTTGTACATAAAATTATTTTGTGATAATATCAAATGCAAATTTTGGAAAATTTTGTTCAGGTACTTTACTGCTTCTTAAGACACAAGTATCCAAAAAGAGACCTGCTCTGCCAAAAATTCGTTATTCCGATCTTAATGCAAAATACGAACCACCTGAGAATGAAGTGATTAAACACGTAAAAAGAAAGCCGAAGGTAAATTAAGTATAATAATTGTAAAATAAGGTAAAAATAGTTTTAGTATTATATTTATAAAATAAATTCTTTATTTTAGAAAGCAGATGATGTTATTAAAGCAAGGAAAGAGAAAGAAAGTGAAATTGTAAAAGCACATGTAGACGCTGAGAAACAAAAAGTAAAAAAAAAGAAAGAGGTACGTATATGAATATGAAATTGGAAGTATATTAAAGTGTTTATGATGTGTTGTAATGTGTAATGGCGTTCTATTCCTCGCCTCTATCCGTGATCTCCATATCTTTTAGATTGCTCCTGCCTCCTCTTCAACTGTTCTCTTTCATGTTGTTTGCAATTTACCCTTACACCTGCTACGCCTACTATATACCCTGTGGATTCTATTCAAATGCCACTGTCAATATTTAAAGTAAAAATATTGTTAACTTAATAAGTAACAGATACGTAGTACTCAGTATTAATAATTATATTTTGAAACATTTTTCAAATTTAACATATTTAACAATTTTATTGTTGTTATCAATATATATGTACAATTGCTTTTATAATGAAGAAAATTGTTATTGAAATTGAAACAATTTTGATAAAATTATTTGAAATAGTTTTGTTATTCTCTAAAACGTAAATATTTATTTGTATACACAATAAAAAATATTTAACTTAAAAATTAATATTTTATTAATTATATTTTATGTTAAACAATGTTTTTTATTTTAGAATGTCAGCTATGGCAACAGTAGCAAATCTGACTCAGATCAATTATTATTGGTAAGAAATTTAAATATATTTTGCTATGCTACTGCTTTGCTATTTATTAATAAGTATTATTATTTTTGTCATTATTTTATTTGTTAATATTATTCTTATGTTACATTTTTTAGAAATTCACCACATACAATTATAAGTTGTTGGATATTATTTCTGCGACGAAGAAGGAGAAAGAGAAAAAGAAGAAGAAGAAGAAGAAGAAGGAGCAAGTGATGATATGAGCGATGAGACAACAATGAGCGATAAGACAATGACTATGAAACATTTAAGAAAAACCAGCAGTCAATCAAACAAAGTAGAAAATAAGTGATATAAATGATAAGAATTAATAACACTAATATATATATATGTAAAAATTTTGTTGCTTACCTACCTGATACTTATTAATTCAAAGTTTTATATTTATTTATATTTGCGTAACACTTTTCGTTTTAAATATCATGAATTTATATGAATTGTATAATATAACAGTGTTTTTTTAACATTTAATTAATTTTATACGTCATTTAAATTATTTACATAGTTAAATTGTTTTGTAAAAGTTGTAAATAAAAACAATATAGGTCTGTTTCTATCCCTGCATTGCTGAACTAGTGCACACTGGTGCAAAAGTTAAAGTGACAAGCATACTTTGTTTCACTCTAACTTACTGCAACAGTGTACATTATAATAGTGTACACTGTTGCAGTAAGTTAGAGTGAAACAAAGTATACTTGTCACTTTAACTTTTGCACCAGTATGTGCACTAGTTCAGCAGTGCAGGAATAGAAACAAACCTTATTGTGCATAGAAAGTTGTAGATTTCAGCATAGTTCGATGTAAAAATGTTGAACACATGTCGCATACTTACATCTAAAAAGTTGTAGTTTTGTCCTAAAAATTTCTACGTAAATTTATGAAACACTACAAACATGGCCCAAATCGCGCACTTTTGACGTAAAAATTACGTAAAAATAGTTTTAAAAGTTGTAATTACATTAGAAGAATTTGTAGTTTTCACGTAATTTTCGCGTAATTTTCGCGTAAAAAATTGGATAATTATTTCCACCAGGGAAAAGACGATCAGCAGATCATCATTTCATTAACATTCCATTGTGTTGAGGTGGCCGCTCTGGACGGTCTGCACGACAGCGCTCGGGACGACAGCGCTCGAGACGGCAGCGCATACGCCATCTAATTTCATTAGATCCGGTTCCGTTCTACTCGCCCTCAGAGAGAGACGTCCCGCGTGCACGCGTGCCTTAATTGTTACGATCCGCTATTACATTCTTTATATCAGTCCATTGCATCAGTCTTGTGCATGACGTATCGTATCAGCCTATTACTGTATCTGTTCCGGTTGACATGGAACGTCCCATATATAT
>NC_092369.1:3201449-3256449 GCF_030848805.1 Temnothorax longispinosus
ATATATATATATATATATATATATATATATATACTTAAGTAACAGATGATATTTTTTATGTTTTTTTAATATTTTTTTTCATTAATTATACATTGTACAATTCATTGTAAAAAAAATATTTTTTTTAACATTTATTAAATATTTATTTTACATTAATTATTTGTTTGAACTAATGATTTAGACGCTCGACAGCACACGGATGTGCCTTCCCTTTGGTGTGCGTTGGCAGCATGTGGAGGGGATGCGCTGCTAGCGCATGCCCAGAGGCCATATTCTGTTCGTCGTCAGTGCCGTTAACGGTGTCGACGCAGCTTCTACACGATACGAAAAACCTGCGCAACGACGCTTATCAAATCCACAGTTATCTGTAGGTAGGAACGGAATACAGGCCCAGCGTATTTCCTCCACATGCTACCAACGCACACCACAAAGCGAAGGCATATCCGGTGTCGCACATATGTGTCTGGTATATTTATAATCAAGGTCGGTAAATGGACGCGGAACAGCGTCGCATGATCGCCATTTTCCCCTCAGTGAATATGTATGATCCTTACGAAAAAACACTCTAAATAACGCCTAAAAAAACACCAAAAAATAATATTGTAATTTTGGATACCCAAATAGTGTTTACACCATTTGAGCGTTAACGCCAAGAAAATTTTTGGTGTCATTTTTGGTGTTTTTCTTGGCCGAAATTACGCTATTACTTTTTGGTGTTTTTTGGGTGTTATTTAGGGTGTTTTTTTTTGTAAGGGACGTGATGTGCTTCCGATTTGGCCTATTAACTTTCAGATTATCACATGTCGTGGCATAATTGACGATTATTACGTACCGCGATACAAGCTTGATGATGATGAGTATGGCGATGATATAGGCCATCGGTATAAAGAAGAGCCTTACTTACCTTCACCACGCCTATAACCGAAATGTTCTTTGGATCATGACAACGTACGTCCAGACGTTTGTGAGTTTATCCCTGAACCGCAAACAGCAATCTGCTTCATGGAGTGGTGCCCTTAGCATTGTATCAAAGAGCCTATTTGGATTTGGGGGACAGGGGACATTGATTCATTTTGTTTTACACGCCTGAGGTACGGAAGTAAAGTGTGACAAAGTGTAGTGAAATGTAATGTAGAGTTATTTTTAATATGTTTTTTTTTCTGTTTAGTGGCCGCCGTAGGTGCGCCATTTATTGATGATTGAGATAGAGATAGAGGGGTGGTGGGTGCGGATCCGCAATTAAAATAGCATGCTCGCAGCAGCAGCCTTACATCGACGCTATTTGCAAGATTCGCAATTTTGTGTATGTATAAATAGTCTACGAAGATTCTAGCGCGCAGTCAAGAGTTTGAAACGGTTTAAGTACGTCGCTCTGCAAACAGCCTCTAGATACGATGAACAATAAGTAAATACAAACAAAATTTTTTGTATATACTTTTGCAAAAACTTTTATAAACATTTGTATTTTTTCAGTTTTAATAAACCCCGTTTTTCGCCACGTATTTTGCAAAGAAGATTTGCCTTGACATCTACAGCTTACAAATATTTAGATGTGGGAATCAACGTTGGGCCAACATCCTTTGTTGAATTAGTTCTTGGAGATAATTGAGGAAATCGGATAGTGTTACCCCATGCGACGTGGACGGCGCTCATCGAAAGACGTACGGATAATGAATAACTTTTGGGGTCAACTATCGGTTTTTCGCTATCAATTAAGAATGCAGTTATAGAACGCGTAAAAATGCGCGATGCGAGTGTTGTAAAATTTACATCGTACAATGCTTGTCTGTACATAAAACCTTCGACTATGCTTTTCTTATTCGAGCTCAAACAATGTGTCGAACATTAATATTTCAAGCTGTATCAAAATACGCATGAAGTAAATATGAAATTTAATCAATTTGTAACTATTTTACAGCAGAAATGTATCATCAATAAATGTAATGCGGAAAATATCTTGCGTGAGGTTTATGATGAAAATTCAATTATTGATTGCGAATTATTAGTCCACGCTTTAGATACTATTGTGTATAATGCGCTACATGACAAATAAATATATTATAATAAAAAAATTTAAATTGTTTTTTTTTGTTTACCGTTCCTCCCATTCCATGTTATTAAAATTAAGCTGCCTTATTGTCTTCGCTTATTTAAATAAATTAATAAAAACTATTCGAAAAATAAGATACTGTTGAGAGAGAACATGAATACGAGCTACGAAGAGGAATGGAGAAAGACCGCGAGCGGGAGACAGAGAAAACGCGAATAGATAGGCGAATGATGGAGATGGCAAGTGAGAGAGGATGCAAACATGAGGATAGGTAAGAAGAGGCGAATGGAGAGTGAGATAGATAATGCGGGCGGGATAGAGAACGCGAACGAGAAGACGCGCGCGAGGGAGAGATAACGCGAACGGGGGACGGGAGAGAGAAGGCGCGCGCAGGAGCGCACCGTGTGACGTCGCGCGGATCCCCCTTCACCGCGGACCGACGCGGCCGTTGCACGCTGACCCCCCTCCCAGCGGCATCCGAAAACGCGAACGCGGTTTCCCTCTCTCCGCGGCGCCCGAAAACGCGGTTTGTAGTTGGACCCCTCGCAGACCGTACCACCCCCCCCCTCTCCCGCGGACCCCTATACGCGTATCGTACTCCTCCCCCTCTCCCCGCTGACCCCTCGCCATAGTTGCACGCTCCCCCCTTTTGCCCCGCGGACCCCGCTCCCATCGGGCATGGAGTACCCCGCGCCGCGAACCCCCCCTGCCCCTCTCCCTCCTCGGAGCACCCGGCCTTACAATCCTCATTCTATTCCTACTCAGAAACTATGCACTAAAAAAATACAAAAATTTACAAAAGTGTTTCAATTTTAACATTTTATGTAGATTTTTATAGCACTTCTTAAATTCATGTAGAATTTTATAGATTCTGGCAATTAATATTGCTTCTTCATAGAGGAAGCTTTGTTTTCATAAACTTCGTATATAACCTTTGATCGCATATAAAGTTAGGTCTAATCAACCAATTTTTAAAGAATTATACATATATGAAATAGGGGTAGAAAAGACCAAAGAAAAAATTGTTTTAGTTTTCAATGCCAATGTGTTCAGAATGTTTTAAAACGTCGAAAAATCGTAATTTAAAAAATGTCTGTGTGTGTGTGTGTGTGTGTGTGCCAAATTTATCGAAATTTCTATAACTCAAAAACTGATTAACCAAATTTTAAAGAATTATACATGAAATAGGGGTAGAAAAAACTGAAAAATATAATAGAATTAATAAACATTGCTAATAATAAAGAGGTTATCGATTTTTATCTAAATAATTGTACATGATTACTCTAATTTCCGCAAATTTTGAAATATCGAGCTTAATTTTTTTTTATAAATAGACTATCATTAAAGGTAGGTTGGTGTTAAATTTGACAATGATTGGTGAAGGGGTTACCGATTTTTGTATAAAAAGTGTACAAGTTATACATGCAATCTTATGCACAAAGTATCATTAAAGGAAGGTTGTTTTGAATTTGGCGAAAATTGATGAAAGGGTTACCGATTTCTGCCTAAAAAATGTAGGGTAGACCGAGGCGAATCGGATTACTAATTAGCACGATGAAACAGTTCGTTTGACAAACAAAACACTAACGAAAACTGTCTTGAAACTTATATTGATCCGATTCGCTTCAGTCTACCCTAAGTTATTTGATGGATAGAGTATTATTAAAGAAATATTGTTATTGAATTTAGCGAGGATTGGTGAAGGGATTACCGATTTTTGCTTAAAAAGTGTAAAAGATGTATATGTAATTTTATATAGAGTATCATTAAAGGAAGGTTGTTTTGAATTTTGCGAGGATCGGTAAAGGAGTTAGATAGATAGATAAGTTTATTGTGTATCCCCGCAGGGTTTACAAGGCGTTTTTATGAGGAACGTACCCAGACCTCTTACAAAACACTCCCCTTCGCGCCCTGGCCATATGCGACCTTACAATTTATTTCCCCTCCCTTCGTCTTTCATCCAGCCATCTCCTTCCGCCTTCTTTGCTTCCCTCATTTCTGCCACTGCTCTCTCTCTCTTTCCTTCCTTCTCTCTCTCCTTTTCCTCTCGCTCGCCGCTTTCCCTCCTTCCTATTTTACCTTCGCTCTGGAAATAAACTGTGTTATACCTTGATCTTATTTCCCTCTCCTCCTCCCCTCCCTTTCCCCCGCCACTTCTTTCTCAATTTCCCTTCCTTTCTCCTTTCCATCCTACCTCCCTCTTACTCTCCTTTCTTCTTATGGCCCTCGTCCTCGTCCGTATCCATACCCTCGCCTCCACCGATTTATCCTCATCCATTTTCACCCTTAATCTGCTCCCTTCCTTTCTCCTTGCTTCTAATACCCTCCACTTACCCTCTTCACTCCCCATCTTTACTATTATCGTCACCCATTCTCCTCTCTGACCTATCACGCTTACCTCTTTCACCTCCACATTTACCTTTAATCCTTCCGAAAACAAACAGACTCTTCTCCATCCTTTTCGTAATCTCGTCCTCCTCCGTCTTCTTCCAACTCCTACTTTCCTCCTCTCTCTTTTCCTTTCTCCTTTCTTTCTCCTCTCTTTCTCTTACCCTCGTCTCCACCGATTTATCTTCGTCCATCTTTACCCTTAATCTATTCCCTTCCTTTCTCCTTGCCTCCAAAGTCCAGCTCACGCACGCTCGGCTTCTCTCCTTCCTCGTTTCCTCCGACGCTTTCTCTCCTTCTCTTTCCATCTCCTGTCTATCTGTCCGGCCCCTTCGATCGTTCGATCCATCGATCTGTCGAGACGACTCCCTGCTCCGTTCCGCACCTGCCGCGCCACCATCGCCAATCCCTCTGTCTCGTGACAGGTCGATCGATCGCCCGATCGATACTCCATGCAGCCAACTCGCTCAGCTCCCTCGTCATGTAACCTGGGCTGCTACCTCCGTTCCTTCCATCCCGCCCTTCTCCCTAACCTCACTTTCCACGTGCCTCTTCACCAACGTTTCCCGTCTCCTCCAGACCACCTTCCGCTTCATCTCCATTCTCTCGTCTTCCTTTCGCACTCCCCTATCTACCCTCTTCAACCAACACCTTCCTCACCTCTCAATCTCTTCCTTCATCTCCTTTCACTCTCTTACCACTTATCCGCCTGTTCCCCCGCCGAGGGCTACAGAGAAACCCCCGGTGAAGGAGTTACCGATTTCTGCTTAAAAGTTACATGTATAAGTTATACATGTAATTTCATATAGAGTATCATTAAAGATGAAGGTTGGTATTGAATTTGGCGATAATCGGTAAAAGAGTTTTTTGTTTATAAAATTTTCAATTTTTTGAGAAATGTTTGTGGTTGCTCTAACTTCCGCCAATTTTGAGATATCGGGCTATTTATAATTCTATTATATTTATTATAAGTTATACATGTAATTTTATATAGAGTATCATTAAAAAAAGGTTGGTATTGAATTTGGCGATAATCGGTAAAAGGGTTTTTTCTTTATAAAATTTTGAATTTTTTGAGAAATTAAAACAGAAGTCGTTTTTGTTCGATCCAACTGGCCAAATAATTAATTTATTTAAATTCACAACGTTTCGGCTGCGATTTTAGCCCTTCTCAAGTGATTAATCCAGCCATAAACCCTCAAAAACCGCGTACAAAATATTCATTACGTTGCTGACATGGTGCCCTAACAACGTCATGCATACGTAAAGCTAAAAAGTGAAAAAACTAATGATAATCAATAAGATAAAATATTCGCTAAGAAGTCATAAAATAATCGCTCAGAAGTCATAAGATGAAAAATTAGAATAAAAATTGAAATAAATTAAAGTATACAAAGTATACAAATTAAAGTATACAAAGTAAAATAAGCAGCTTACATATTCTGTGCGTCAAAAAATATAAGAACAGAACGGTGTGGGACGAGAAAACACATCGTAAGCCATATCTGCGAACACATCCGTACAACGTGACAGTCGAAGTCATATTAAAATGACCGATACAATAATAACTAGATGTGTTCACAGAAGGAAACGAGCAGAACAAAAGGGGCAAAAACTAGGTGACACCAATCACGCGGTTGTAATTCGCGGGCAAGTTTTCTGTGTCTTTTTGCAGGTTGATTGCGCTGTCACATTTTTTAATAAAAACATTTCTGAGATTTCTCGTTTCTTGAATTGTCTCTCTTTATACAAAATTTTCGGTTGTTGCCAATTAAAGTCGTGGTTGTGCGTAAGACGGTGCTTACTAACCACGGAATGATTGTCACTATTCTTTCTAATATCACAGAAATGTTCTTTTATGCGTGTCTCTAGGTGTCTCTTTGTTTGGCCAACATATGCAGCATTACAATTAGCACAATCAATCTTATATATCAACTCAGTCTGTTTAAGATACGGTAGCCTGTCCTTTCCCCTTCGAATAATGCAATATAATTTCTTCGGAATGGTAAGGAGAACCCTGAATTTTGCATCGCGCATTGTACGGCCAACACTGTCACTGAGACCCTTAACATACGGTATGGTGATAAATTTCTAAGGATCACGGGCCACACTGTCACCGCTAGAGCCATTACTATCATCGTGACGCGTCTGTAACTCGTTAAGTCGGATATTAATGTACTTGTTAATTAATTGTATTGGATAACAATTATTTGAAAGAATCTTTCTTACTTCGTTTAAATTAGACTTATGAAAACGCACGTCCGATAAAAGAATAGCACGGTCAACAAGATTACGTATAATATTAATTTTGTATTTAAAAGGGTGATTCGAAAAATAAAATTTATGTATTGCCCCGAAAAAGTCGGTTTTCGGTACCAATTCGTAAGCAACACGCTCCCTTCTCGAATCACCGTTGTGTCGAGAAAACTTAAAGAACCATTCTTTTCTATTTCGAATGTAAATTTCAATCTCGCGTGATAACTGTTGAAAACTTTAAGTAACTCGTAAATCCCCGACACAGGAACAATTGCGAAAACGTCATCCACGTATCTCTTAAAAAAGGAAATATGGAAACTAAGGAGTTGCAAACAGTGCGTCTCGAGATCCTCCATGACCATATTCGCTAAAATGGGAGAGAGAAGGGAACCCATCGGACTTCCGAAGATTTGCTCATATATTTGACCCTCAAAAGAAAAACTGGTAAAACTGAGAATCAAGTCCACAGCTGACAAGAATTGAGCAAGGCTGAGTTTCGTTTTTTTTTAGAGATATGATTCCACCTAAGCTCAATCGCTCTCAAAACAAGGTCCTTAGGAATGTTGGTGAAAAGGGAGGCGACATCCAAAGAGATCAGCACATCATTCTCCCCGATCCCTACCTCCCCAATCAATTCAACAAAAGACCAGCCATCTTTAACATATGACTCAGGTTTGGGAACGGATTTTTCTAAGATATTATGCAGAAAGTTAGCCATGTTATAAAGAGAACTCCCCAAAGTAGAAACGATAATTCGCAAAGGTGAGCCATCCTTGTGAATCTTCGGAAGTCCGTAACATCGTGGGAAGTTCCCATTAGTACAGTTCAATAGCCGAAACAATTGTTCGCTGATAATATCCTTGTTAAACCAAGACTTCGCCAAAGCATTAGGGGTATTCAAATAAGTTAGAGTTTAACGGTTTGACAGGTTATGTCGGGTTAAAGTCGGGTAAAAAGTTAATTTTTACACTTTTAACCCAAAGATTAATGTGATAGGTTAATGAGTCACTTATGTATTTTGCATAACCTTAAAGAATAGCGCGCCCAAAGTTAATTAATTAACTTTTTACTCGACTTTAACCCGACATAACCTGTCAAACCGTTAAATTTTAACTTATTTGAATACCCCTATTAATTCTAGATGTTATCCGTTTAGTAGGATCATTCTTAAGTTTCTTATAAGTCAAACTATCATTAAGTAAGTGAGTCATCTTATTAACATACGTATTTCTCTCCATAATTACTGTGACTAGTCCTTTATCTGCCCTGGTAACAAAGACATCATCATTATCCCGAAGATAAGTTCTTGTAATATAAACCTGTCTATGTAGTTTGTATGTTTATTTTTGCGCAGAAATTTAAACAATGAGTTGGAAATCCGGTCACGCGCTTCATCCACAATATCGTCGGGAATTTTATGAATATTAAATTCGAAGTTTTTAATTATGTCAACAACCGAATTTACACGATCTCTCTTGTCATTAGTATCAATAGGCAGAGCAAACCTATCGGCAAGACTAAGGAACTTTAAAACTCTATTCGGGATTTGCTTGTTACTTATATTGATAATCCATTTTTCATGGTCGATTTTAAGCAGAGAATTAATAATTAAATTTTGTGTGGCCATAACAGAATCGAATTTACTAATTAACTTTAATTGTGTATTACGGTCGTGAGTACGGAGATAGTTAGTATTGAACATAAAAAAGTTGTTAATTAAACATTCGGGTAAGCGCTCTCGAAGTTGGTTCTCAACACCGATTATCTTAGATCGCAAAAAACATAAGTTGATATTCGCATCACTAATTTCGAAATTGAGAAGCTTTAACCGTATACGTTCTTTAAAAAGAGTAAACTCATGTTTAACCCTATTACTGTGTAGTTCGATATTTAAACGTAGCCGGTGTAAGTGTGGAGGTAGGACGTCAGATCTTCTACAACGGAGCAGGAATTTCAACTGCTGGTTTGCTGAGATGGTCTTGATTTTGATGTTAATCCAAGATTTCAATAATGACGTGGTCTCTGGTCCAAACTGTCTAGTGACAGTATTGAAAAATCCTTCGTTACGGTGACACACCATTTTTCTGGTCCAAGGTGTGTGATAAGCACCATCTTACGCACGACCACGACTTTAATTGGCAACAACCGAAAATTTTGTATAAAGAGAGACAATTCAAGAAACGAGAAATCTCAGAAATGTTTTTTATTGAAAAATGTGACAGCGCAATCAACCTGCAAAAAGACACAGAAAACTTGCCCGCGAATTACAACCGCGTGATTGGTGTCACCTAGTTTTTGCCCCTTTTGTTCTGTTCGTTTCCTTCTGTGAAAACATCTAGTTATTATTGTATCGGTCATTTTAGTATGACTTCGACTGTCACGCTGTACGGATGTGTTCGCAGATATGGCTTACGATGTGTTTTCTCGTCCCACACCGTTCTGTTCTTATATTTTTTGACGCACAGAATATGTAAGCTGCTTATTTTACTTTGTATACTTTAATTTATTTCAATTTTTATTCTAATTTTTCATCTTATGACTTCTGAGCGATTATTTTATGACTTCTTAGCGAATATTTTATCTTATTGATTATCATTAGTTTTTTCACTTTTTAGCTTTACGTATGCATGACGTAGTTAGGGCACCATGTCAGCAACGTAATGGATATTTTGTACGCGGTTTTTGAGGATTTATGGCTTGATTAATCACTTGAGAAGGGCTGAAATCGCAGCCGAAACGTTGTGAATTTAAATAAATTAATTATTTGGCCAGTCGGGTCGAACAAAAACTACTTCTGTTTTGAATTCATTTACTGGCAAAGGAAGCTATTTGTTTGTTTTTTGAGAAATGTTTGTGGTTGCTTTAACTTCCGCCAATTTTGAGATATCAGGCTATTTATAATTCTATTATATTCATCAGTCTTTTTTACCTTTATTTCGTATATAATTCTTTAAAATTTGGTTGATTAGACCCAACTTTATATGCGATTAAAGATCCATATGCGAAGTCCATATATGGACCATGTAGCCTGAACTCCCAAAGTCAACATCGATTTGACATTGTGTCGATTGTAAAGCCTCACTTCTGCTACTAATTTGTATGTATGTGTGTATGTATGTATGTATGTGCCAAATTTACCGAAATTTCTATAACTCAAGAACTGATTAATCAAACTTGAAAGAATTATATATGAAATAGGGGTAGAAAAGACTAAAAAATATAATAGAATTAGAAAAATTGCCAATATTATAAAATTTTAACCTTTAAGGACTATACCTCAAG
The DNA here is from genome assembly GCF_030848805.1 of Temnothorax longispinosus. Taxonomy (NCBI): domain Eukaryota; kingdom Metazoa; phylum Arthropoda; class Insecta; order Hymenoptera; family Formicidae; genus Temnothorax; species Temnothorax longispinosus. The sequence continues at coordinate 3,211,426 of NC_092369.1, forward strand.
TCTCAACTGCTTGAGTTTTTTAAAAATTGATGTTTTTGGACAATTTAGTATTAATTATTCTAATTCTGTTATATTCTTCGGTATTTTCTATCCCTATTTCATATATACTTCTTTAAAATTTGGTTAATTAGACTCGACTTTATAAGGTTTCTATGTATGTACGAGTTCTTCGAAATTTCAAATATCTGTAACTCAAGAAATGATTAACCAAATTTAAAAGAATTATATATGAAATAGGGGTAGAAAAGACTGAAAAACATAATAGAATTAGAAAAAAATTGCCAATATAATGAAAAAGTGTGCAAATGTGAAACTGAAAATGCGTATTTTCTTCCTCCAACGAAAAAAAAATAGTATCTTAAAATTTGCGAAAGTGCGAACCTCTACCACCGTTTATGTTAAATGCACAATTTTTTTCTTTTTTTTAATATCACATATTTACATATTTAAAAAAGTTCTTCTTTAACAAAAAAACAAAAAAAAATGGCCCAATATCTCAAAATTTGCAGAATTTAGAAAACCCCCAGGCATTTATACTGTGGAAAAATTAAAACTATCTTAAAATAAAAAACAATGTATAAATTTTTATCAAAATGAGAGTAAATAAAAAGATTGTACTACCTTACTACTTTTAAACTTTTTGAGAAATAGAATATAGGAAAACATTCTATTAAACAATATTCTTTTGCGTTTAATTGATACATGTATGTATATATACTTTGTCTTTTTAAATTTTTTAAAAAGATAATATTTTAACATATCACATTTTTTTTAACTTTTGACGTTTTAACGTAAACATCACGTACACTTAGCGCGAGATATCAATAGTAACGTGACTTTTGATTATTAACTTCGTCATTTCTGTGAATTTTTAAGTTTACATATATATACATATATATATATATATATATATATATATATATATATATATGTCTTTATTTCAGCTACACGCCAAGAAAGGACTTGGTTTACAATTCTACTTAACACACACATCCATCCACACGTCAAACATCATTCTTCTTTACAAACAAGCCATAGTACATTATTGTTTACAGCCATTATCTTTTTTATAGCTTTTCTCTCTCCTTTTCCATAATCTATTTAGCACCTTTCCTTTTTTCATTCTAAATTTGTCATCGCATATATTCTCTAATCGTTCTCCGTTATTCCTACCTAAGTTCTCAAACCACATACTTGTGATGTTGCACTCGCTTATATAATGCTCTAAGTTGTCCCTACCTGACTTGCAGAATCTACACTTCGTATCTTCCTCGTCAAGCCAATATTTATTTGTATCCTCTAAATTGCCGCACCTTAATTTTACCATCGCTTTAATCTCATCTCCTGTTTTTACTTTATCCAAGTTCGCTTTTAATAATTAATTCGGTGTTTTGTTGCTCGCTTCTATCTCTTTGTACCTTAAATTATACCTTGCTTCTACTATTTTACTGTTTATTATTTGCCCTTGTATGTCCTGTTCCCTTATTCTTACTAAGCCTTTAGTATTTTTACCTTCATTATTTAATTCTTTTATTACTTCAGAGCTCCAACCATTGTTATTATATAACCTTTCTCGTTCCAAACTATATAAATCCTTTTTCTTTTTATCCATTGTGTCCTTTTCAACCCAACATGCCTTTACTAAACTTCCGCCTTTTTTCTCTCTGCTTCTTTTCTCGAATCTTATGGCTCTTATGCCCCAACAGATTTTAAGTTTCTCTAATCCTAGTTCCCTTAGTATTACATACCTCGGAGTGCAAAAATCTAGTCTAAATACCCATTTTACATAATCTAACATGACTTTTTCCAACTCCTTTTTTTCACACCACCCCCATATTTCTGCTCCGTATTCCATCACACTTTTCACTAGATACTTAAAAAGCGTCCATCTCCTACTAAAATCATCTTTACATAATCTTTCTCCTAAGCCCCAGACCCTGTTTGCCGCGATCCTTCCTTTCCTTTTCAGTTCTTTTATATGATCGACATAATTACCTTTCCTATTAAACGTGAAACCCAGGTATTTAAACATATCTACTTCTTCTATTATTTTTTCGCCCCATTTCCATGTCATCCTGCCTTTTTTACCTTTACTATTAAATAATATCTATACTATCACTTTAGTTTTTTCTGTATTTAATTCTAGTTTCCTTTCTTTTAAAAATCTTTTTAACATGCTCATCATATCTAGTAAAGCCTCTCTATTTTTTGCTACCAAAACCATATCATCCGCGTATGCTAATGAACATACTCTCACTCCTTCAAGCTCCACTCCTCCTATACCACGCTTTTTTAAAACTTTATCAATGTCCGCATTGTATAAATTGAACAGGGCGGGACTCATCACACAGCCTTGCCTTACACCTTTCTTCATCTTGAAGCATCTTGTGAACCCATCCATCGTCCTTATTGTCACCTCCGTCTCTTTGTAGATTTCTTTTATCCTGTTTATTAAACTGCTATCCAGTCCTTTCTCTTACATTATCTTCCATAAAATTCCTCTGTCAACGTTGTCGAATGCTGCCCTTAGATCCACAAACATTGCGAAAATCTTGTCTTTCCCAGTTGCCGAACCTTTCTCCTTCTTTCTTTGCACTATATGGTGTAAGATAAATATATTATCCATTGTGGACCTCCCTTTCCTAAAGCCGGCTTGGCTGTCAGATATCATCCCTTTCCTCTCCATTATTTCCTCCAATCTGTTCCTTAGAATTTCCGCATATACCTTGTATGCAGTGCACAGCAGAGAGATCCCTCTATAGTTGTCTGTTCTCTCTTTATCCCTCCTTTTATATAGAGGGACAACTATACTTGTTCGCCATTCGGTCGGAATTTTACTTTCCTTCCAAATGAGCTTCAACAGATCAGTTAGACCTCTTCTTACTGCTGCGCCACCATACAGCCATGCTTCCATTGGGATTCCATCGACACCTGCAGCTTTGCCTAGCTTCATGTTCCTGACTGCCCTCACTATCTCCTCTTCTTGCAGCTTCCTTTCTTTATCTTGAACCTGCTCTTCATTTCTTTCTTCTGTTCCCATGTTACGCATCTCCAACGCCTCATCTCTTCCTTCCATCTCGGTCCCACCTAACAGCTCCATGAAGTAACTTCTCCAGTTTTCTTTCGGGATATTATTCTTTTTCCATTCTTTCTTTTTTCTTCGACTGTTTATGTAGTTCCAAATTTTCTTTTCGTCCTTCAGTTTTCTTAATTCCTCTTCTTTCCTCACTCTCTTCTCCATTCTTTTGCTCTCTAACCACCCCTTCAGGCATTTCTTTTCTTCCAAATAGTCTTTCTTACTTCTCTTTCCACATCTCCACCTTCTGTACTTTCTTTTCACCTCCCTCTTCTTTCTGGTACAACTCTTATCCCACCAATCTTTGTGCCCTATTTTCCTTCTCTTCTTTAACTTAATTTCCTTATACACTAAGGCTCCAAGGATCTAGTTTTTGATTTTCTCCCATTTCCTATCCACCGACTCCATTTCCTAGTCCTCGGTTTCATTCCATACCTCCGTCCTCTCCCTGTATAATTTCCTTGCCTCTTCGTTCCACACTATGATCTTCTTTGACATATTCCGTTCCTCTTCTTCCTCTTCTGTACACCCCTTTATTTGTCTCGTATTTTCCTCTTCCTCCAGTAACAAGGTCAGAGGCAAATGATCCGAGTCCACCCTGTCCCCTATTCTAAATTCCAACACTCGCTCTTGCGCACTATCGTTTACAATTGCATAATCAATTACCGAGCACCCTCTCGCACCCACATACGTATATTCCCCCTCCCAATCCCCCTCTGTACATCCATTCAAAAAATACTATCCTTTTTCATTTATCATATCCACAAAACTTCTGCCGCCATCTCCTATGACTTTATCTTTACTCTTCTTTTCAAAGTCATACTCCTCCTCCCTACAACCTCCTAAGTTTCCTATTCTAATATTAAAATCACCTCCTATAATAATATCTTCTCCTTCGCATCCTTCGCATTGCTCTGTTATTTTTGCCATTATCTCTTCAACATCTTTCTTTGCTCCTACATTATATACTGTAAAAATATTTAGCCTTTTTTTTCTTTTACTATTCTCGTTCGCGCAATTTTTTCTGTAATCATTATACTTTCATAATTCTCCACTTCCGCCATCCAGCCTTTTCTAATACCTATTAGTAAACCTCCCTTCGCCCTACCCTTCCTTTTTTCCCTTACAGCGTTAATGTTTTTCCAGATATGCGTTTCTGGCAATCTACCCTTAATTCTATCCAATCCCTTTTCCTCTAACCATATTTCACATAACCCTATAAAATCGAAACCTACTATGTAATTCCAACAATTTTTGTCCTGCCTCCCTATACCTGCTACATTCCAGAAAATTATCTTTCGCCCATTTTCTTTCTTCAACTGCTTCACTTTTTCGTCCTCCATTCGTGTTGTTTGTCTATTTTCCTCTTGAATGCCACGACTTGCTGATACTCTTCTCCTAACTTAGCAGTCCTCTAGAAATTTTCCTTTTCTATTAGCTTATTTTCTTTCTCGCTCCATACATACTTTCTACCTTGTATCTCTAGCTTCCTAAAACCTATTTTCACCCATTTTTCTTCTGTTTTCTCTTTCCATGCCTTTTCTTTTATCCGTCTTTGCCCTTCTCTGTCCTCAAAAGTCAAGTCGTGATCAATGTAAATTTTCTTACTTCCCAGCTTCTTCTTCTCCTTCATGATGTTATCCTTCGCTTCCCAGCAGTCCATTTCGACTATTATTATCTCTCTTCCTACTCTGCGTGTTGACCGCATCTTCTTCACTCCCGCTTTTGCACCAAACTCCCTCTCAAGAAACGTCTCCGCTGTGTCTATTAAGCTCTTGTTTTCCTCTTTATGTAGTCCTCTGATCACTAAATTATTTTTCTTTTCCTTCCTTTCCTTCATATTTCTTTCTCTCTTCCTAACCATCTCCGCCACCTTTCCCACAATCTCCTCCATTTTGCCGCCGGTCGACTCATCCGTTGTGTTTTCACTCCTTCGTTCGATCTTCGATAGACCCTCTTCTATCTTATCCATCCTTTCCTCTACCTTTTCTTCTTTTTTTCTCCGACCCTCTTCTAAGACGTTCATCCTCTCTCTCATCTCTCTCATCTCATCTTTCAGGTCCCTCATTTCGTTTCTAATCTCTCTCAATACTGCTAATAGCGAACCATCCTCTTCATCTTTCTTTGTTGCTGACAGAACTCCTTCCTTTTCTCTCTTCTTACCTACAGCACCGACTCCATCCTTCGCTTTGTCCATACCTGGTGGCGTTCTCACTGTCTTGTTATCTCTCTTGAAAATTTCCATCGTACGTTGTTCGTTTTCCTCTCTTTTCCTCTTGGCTTTCGCTAACTCGCATGCCGTACTGTTATCACTTGTCATAAACTCCAGTATGCTGAGCGAGCTCGATCTTTCTCTCATTCTTAACTCCTCCTTTGTAAATCTTCCCTTTCCTCTTTTTTCTTCTTTTGGTGTGGCAAAAATTTCTTTACCCGTTTTCTCACTGCTTGAACTATTCGACACTGTAGCCGGATTCTCATCTTTATTCTTTATTGCTGCCTTCTCACTCTCGCCTGTCTCTCCCTCCATCCTGTACGTCCCTCGTGCACGCTCTCCTTCCAGCCAATCTCCTTAACCGCTATCTCTATGCTTAGACTGTTCCGTCTAGTGTCTAGTGTCGCTACCTGCTCTATGCGCGACGCAAATCTCGCTCCCTTTTGGAGCGCACAGCGATTTTCTTCCGCCTTCTCTCACCTAACTTCTCCCTCTCTCTAAAATATTTAGCGCTCTTTTCCTTCACTAATTAATATTTCCCTGCTGCATCTATTATCTTATCCTAAATTTAAGTTTTTCTTCCTACCTTTCTATCGGTTTGACGCCTACCTCGACTCCTATTTCCCTCTAAACTCTCGCCTAATTTATCCGCAACTCTCACACGCATGCACAACACACTCGCTCCACTAACCAAGTCCTTTTTAAGTTTACATTTTCTCTTACTCCATTTTATTTTACCTCGACCTTCTTCTTTCTCTTTCTCTCAAACACTTTTTTAAAGTAATATAAACTTTTTAGCCGGTGACCTTCGTGATCAAGGGCAACTAGTTACGTACATTCGACAAGACATTGGAAATGTTCGAATGTTTCGAAAATCGAAGATCATGGATTTTTCTATCACAAATGGTACGACTCCATAATATATGCTTAAAAATATTTTCGTATTTTTTTTATTTTTTCGGCTTTTTACCACGTTATAAACAATAAAAATAAAATAAAAACGCACGTGTATATGAAATTATTTGTAACAAATTATATGTAAATATATAATAATTAAGAAAGGTAATTGTATAGATGGGGGGGGATCACCTTGGATGACGTTGATATTTTAGTATGTTGTCAAGGTCACCCTCCTGAGTGACCTTCAGAAGGTTTCAGCCCGCGCTCGTTATTCGTTAAAAAGTTATTAACAAAAAAAGTTTGGAAAATATAGCAGCTATTTTGAGTATTGGAAGGCATAAATAACGGTAATTATGCATTAAACACTTAAATACTTTTAAAGCGCGTCACTAACCTACATAGGTTAGTTGACGCGCTTTAAACATTTAAACTTCTGAAGGTCACTCGGGGTCATGACCTTGACAACATATGTCAAGGTCAAGGTCATCGGAGGGTGGTCCTTATTACTGCATAATTACCGTTATTTATGCCTTCCAATACTCAAAATAGCTGCTATATTTTCCAAACTTTTTTTGTTAATAACTTTTTAACGAATAACGAGCGCGGGCTGAAACCTTTTGAAGGTCACTCAGGAGGGTGACCTTGACAACATACTAAAATATCAAGGTCATCCAAGGTGATTCCCCCCATCTTATACAATTACCTTAAGAAATTTTAAATATTTCGAAAATTAAGAAATTTTGAATAATTATTAAATATAATAATTTCGCAATATTATTTAGTTTAATATAATAGTTTAATAACCCAGATAGCACAGAGAATTCAAAAAAAATTCTTTTTAAATTCCTAAATTATGAAATAAATTCTTCCAACTCATTTTTGTTCTTAAACATTCTTAAGTGTTTAAAAGAATTTACTTTTAAGTCACCAATTCTGAGCTCTTTTTCAGATACAAAAGGAATTCTGGTAATTATACAGAAAGAGGGCAATCTCACCGATTTCAATGACATATGTTGTCAAGGACGTGATTCTGAGTAACTTCTTCTTATAATTTAATCGGCGGTCATTGTTATTTAAAAGTTATGAACAAATGTAACTAAAAAATATAACAGTTTATGTCAGTGCTAAGGGAAGTAATTAACTGATATGTGTGTATAGACAGAACCTACACATGTAGGCGGAGGAGGGGCTACCGCCTCTCCCACGCAGGCAGTGGTGGGTGGGGTTAGATCTCGGTTCGCGTGAAAAATTGAAAACTTGAATTGTACAATAATAGACCTTGTTTTGTCCTATAAGCAGGTCGGGGTGGGGTGGGGTAAACTTCGCTTCAATGTAATCAAAGGTCTAACCCAATCCAATTGTTGTACGGATGAAAAACTTCCACGCGAATTGAGGTCTAACCTCGCCTACATGTGTACTGTCTATACACACATATCAATAAATTACTTCCCTTAGCACTGACATAAACTTTGCGACGCTTTTTCCTCCGGTTTCGCAATCTGGGGGAGGGCAATCGTGGATTGACAGGACGCGAAGTTACTGAGACACAAAATAATTGGGCGCCAGGTGCAATTAATCGCACCACCGTATACAATATTCTAGATAACGCGATATCCCCCGACGCGACGATACCTGAGGGCGTAGTTTCCTTTCGGGAAATTCGGAGAAGAGGCGTGACTCAATTAACCACACAAAAACATAAGGAAATAATCATATGTAATATATTTGAAATCATTCAGCGTAAAAGTAATAGATATAATGTATTTGAAATAGTTGAAATTAGATCATACGGAAGGGTGAATATAGAGATATTATCGCCAGGATCTCGGATAGAGTCAACGCAGGTGAAACAAATTAACACGAGAATGTCGGACAAATTAACACCAGAATGTTAGAATAGATAAACGCGATAATGTCGGATGTTTAACGCGATAGATGAACGCACGAAAGGTTAACGCAAGAGATGAACGCGAAAATAGTTAACGCAATAAATGAACGCAAGAAAGGTTAACGCAATGGTCGGATAGAAACAATACTCACAATAAAAGGTAACTACAAAGCGGTAACTCACTACGAACGCACAACGAATACTTACGCCGCGATCCCGACCAATCGAATCGCAACGCCTCTACCTACGCCTTCGACGAGTATCCGGGCCACCTCGATTCCGCACGACGCAAAAATTATGGGCGATCTTGCCGTGTTGGCCCCGCCGGCCGGCGATCGCCCCCGAACACAAAATAAGGTCTCGTATCGCGGACGATCCCGCGGCTTGCCACGCGAATCCCGAATTCTCTCGCAAGTCCGGAGATTCCGCGGCCCCGCGCCAATCCCGACAATTTTCCTGTCCCGCCAAACGCAATAAGGTAAATGTCTCTATGCCCGACACCTATAAAGCCGACCAAACAAAAGAATGGCGTTGTCAAGCGTGACGAAAATAAATTCGATAAAGAGTTTCATACTGGTGGATAGCTTCATCCATGCACTTTCCAAAAATTGTAGACTCAATCCATTCCGTCAAGTATTTTTCTAGATAAAAAAGAATAAAGGCGCACTAGTACGTGCCCCCTCTACCGACCAGCTGTGCCCAATTCCGACCGGGCATGCCTTCATTGCCGACCACCTTTTATCAGAGCATGCAGAGCATGCAGAGCGAAGGTTTCAAACGAAAAATAAACATAAAAGATTATAATTTTTTCTTATTTCTTTACCACCAGCACAAAAATCTATAGATATCTCTGCGTAATGTAATCTGCGTAGCAGGAAATAAATTATTGTCATGTACGCAGATTTCGATCATAAACTCTACAGCATTTATGATCAAACAACAAAATTTATAATATTTTAAAAAATATTATTTTAAAATTTACAAAATTTATAATATTTTTTATAGATATTTTAGTGTTCGACAATACACAGACGTTTACGTGTACGGCACTGGGGACATGCAGGCGTTTTACTGTGTCTAACCTCGACTATCGAATAAATAAAGAAAATGACAGTTTTTGACTGATTTTTTTTTTGACAGTTTTTGAATATGGCAATCAAACTGTAACGAACCATTTAGCGCTCGAATTATTCTTTACAAAAGAATTTTGAACGAAATACGGACTATTTAGGCGACCGACAATTCTTAACCTCATTCTTAAGAATACGCGTGGATAATGACGTGCGGCAAGAAATGCGAAAAAAAATATATCTCATTATTGTACTTACTCTGCACGTTACAATCCTTTTGTACTGCACGAATTCCGGAATTTTTCCACTCCACTAATCAACGTGTTGATGAATCGGCAGCGTCGTAAATAACGTTTTACGTCAAAGTGGTCGGTAGAGGGAGCATGGTCGGGCATAGGGACATTTACCTTATTCGCCTTCCTCGAGGGCCCGGATACGCTATTCGACCACAAAGCCGAGTGCCCTTCAAAATACTTGACCACTCGCGACTCGCAGCTTCCCCTCGCAACTCGCGCCAAAGTAACCGATACGCGTCCGGGGCCAGTGCTTCGAGTGAACCCTCTTTCCTATCGCGGGGACGCCAGGGTGGTGACCTTACAATTCGTCGATGCCTTCGCTGCAGTCCGGACGGCTCAGGGCTCGGGCGGTGCTCCCTCGTCAATAGCCGGCACGACAGTGATGGGACTATGGCCCGCCGGGATCGCGCCGGTTCCCCGCGCCTGCGCTGTAACGTGTCGCCCGACCGGATCGCCGATCCTAGCGCTCTCACTGGCGCCTATGCTTCTCGCGCGCCGCTCCTTCCGCCGGCGCCACTCCAACTATTTCTGCCTCGGCGCGGGTTTTTTAATTCATCCGGCTGTCCGGGCCGCGATGATTGAGTCGGCGTTTCGCGAGTCAGACTGGCCGGGCCATGGCCTCGTCCGCCGGTAGCCCCTCGGGGTGGTGGCCACAGGGCTACGCATTTCCCTGGGCCGCTCTTCGGCACCCTGGCCTTTGTGGCATTTCTTTCGGGTGTGTCCCGGGGTCCCCTGATTTTTTCCTGCCGCTGTTGCGACCGAGTTCGGAGTAAATTCCGGCCAGCGGCACTCGACGATGCTCTTGCGGGGAGGTCCGGACAACCCGACTACCAACCATGTCCCACGGCCGCCTCCTTGGTCCTGCCAGCTCTCCCTCGTGGCGGCTCACGGCCGTTACATGCGGGCTCCAGTCACCAACGGCAATCCCTTAAAAACTTAAATACTAATTAAAATACTAAGTACGCGACTATCCTCCCTCTCTCCGACGAGGAGGCATCCCCGAATTCCCCTCGGCTGAGCCCGTCCGAGAAGTAGACGCGACTTGTCACGTCACAACTTGTAAAACTCAAACTTTTTTTGTTCATATGTTTTTTAATAAGCAATGACCGCCTATTAAGTTATAAAGAAAAGTTATTCAGGATTACGTTCTTGACAACATATGTCAAGGTCATTGAAATTGGTGAGGTTGCTTTCTTTCTGTATAATTACCGTAATTTGTTGATATATGTACTGTCTATATACACACATATCGGCAAATTAGTTCCCTTAGCCACAGTATAAATAAGGACAGTAGGTACACTTTGTGTTGGTGCTTTTGATCTTTGCGGCAACCATCCGATGTTGATTGTGCGAGCGCGCCTTTTTTGATATAATAACCCGAGGGCTGAGTCTCAACAGATCGCAGCGTGGTAACTGCTCTACCGAGTACAACACCCCGCCAGGTACCTAAGTCGTCTACAGACGATTCCGAGTCTCGACATCGAACTCTTATCCTATTATGTTATCTTATTATCTCATATTCAGTTACCACGCAGTTATTATGACAATCGCCATATTATTAGTTGTGCAAGCCGCCATATTCATTTCCAACTTCTTGACGGAGTGTACCTACTGTTCTTACTTATACTGTGCCTTAAAACTAAAAAAATAACATATTATTACAGCATACACAAACTTTAATGTCGAACTTTAATTTACTGTATCTTCTAAACTAATAGCCTCACTTTTTTCTTGCGTAGAGTTCTCAGAAAGACCTCGAATTCCCTACAACATATTTAAGTGGCGATAAAATCAGTGAGGTTTGACCTTTTATACACATTTACCTCCTTTTTATACTCTAAAAAAATTTGTAATAAATGCAAAATAGTTATTAAATAGTTTTTAAATTAAAATTGTAACTTGCGACGCTATCTCTGTATTATTTTCCCTGGGCTGTGAGGCGGGACTGAATCGCGTAGCAAATCTCTGATCGGGTGGCAGAGCGAATCTCGAAAGCGATACGAAAATACTTTGGGCGCCAGGTGTGGAGACGACCGTTTACTCTAACCCGCGAAAAGTACTCTACATAAACTCTACATAGATCCGAAATAAACTCTCGTTATCGATATAACTCTTAGTTCATATGTCAAGATACACCCGCTCTGGCCGATCGCGACGACTGCTCAGGATTTTCGGCAGAGGGTCGTGGTTCTTACATAGGCCGAATGCGGAGGGGTTTGACCGTGGTGAGGCGAAGACAAACACAAAAGAAATCACTCAAGTAGCAAGTAAATCATAATGTAATATAAGAGAAAGCTTGATAATTGCGGTACAACCTTCAGGACGCGGGCGAGGTATTCGCCGCGATCAATCCCTCGACCACGTGAAGTCTTTCGAAGGGTCTGCGCGTTATAAATAAACTCGGACGCAAAGATAATATTCGCCCGGAAAGACGTACATGTAACTTGTACTCGTAATAAGGAATAATCTACGCGATGAAATACGCGGGGCGCAATAATATACACCGACGAAATAATACACGCAAGGAATAATCTACACGATGAAATACGCGAAGCGCAATAATATACACCGACGAAATAATACACGCAAGGAATAATCTACACGATGAAATGCGCAAAGCGTAATAATATACGCCGACGAAATAATACACGCGATGAACTACGCAGAACGCAATAATAAAGCTTAACGGAAGCGCGAAAACAAATATTAAATCATACACGAATTACACTAATATAGGCCAACGAACGAAATAATACACGCAAACGAAAGGATACGCGCAATCGCAAATAACGAAAGCGTACACGCAGTATAATAGGTACACGATGCTTCTCGCTCCTCGGTTCACTCCGCGAGCGCGTGATACTTCCGCACGATACACTCCGGGGCGCGTGATATCTCCACCCGGAGGAACGCAACACTCCGACTAACGGAAACGCGAAAATGAAAATAAAGTAATCTGAAATGCACACCCCCGACTCGTTACTCCGCCGCCTCACACTCGAAGCACCGGGCGCGGTAATTAACGGGTCTAAGTGCCGATACGCCCCAGAATGAACGCACGGACGAGATTAACGCCACCGTGGACGCGAGACTTACGATTAACGAAACACTAAGACTACCGGAAACGCGAAAACGAGCTCTCGGATTAACGGAAGCGCGAAAACGAATCCTAGAGTGACTGTTGAGCCGATTCGCATAATCGCATAACACGCGCAAGGATCGTAACGCGCGGCGAGGCCGCCACGTCGTACGCCGACACGCTACCCGGGAAAAAATGGAGGAGATCTGACCATGTCTGATTTGATAAAATAAGATACAATGAGATCTGAAATTCAAGTAAAGTCAGATCTGATTGGATACAATTTTATCTCGCCAGATCTGCATGGCCATATTTAATCACATGCAGCCAGATATGCTGAACTATAATCCGATCTCACCAGATCTGACCATTGCTGCCGTTCGATATTGAATCGCAGATCCAATCGAATCTCTTCCGATCTAATCGGACATTATCTGATTGCTTCAGATCTTCTGAAGTACGAGCAGACATTATGCCTCAGATCTTGTCGGATCTGAGCAGACCTAGCCAGACATGTCTTGATCTCACCAGATAAGACCAATCTTGGCTTACAAAGTTATGTTGCTGATTCAATCAGATCTCTTCCGATCTTGCCGGATCTGAGCAGACCTAGTCAGACATATCTTGATCTTACCAGATAAGTCCAATTTTGACTTACAAAGTTGTGTGGCTGATCCAATCAGATCTCTTCCGATCTTGCCGGATCTGAGCAGATCTCGCTAGTATAGAACTTATAAAAATTTCGTTCTCAAATCGCCCATTATTAATTTTTACACCCAATGTTGGACATTATATCAAATATAATATTAACTCTATAAAGGGGAACCTTTTAAATGATTTTTGGTCAAAAAATCAATTAATTTTTATATTAAAAACAGTTTTCTCAATTTTGAAACATTAACATATATAATAAATATAGTCTCTTCCAATTTAATAATAATTGTTAATTTCGACACCATATTTAGAATTTATTATAAATATTCCATTAAAAAAGTACCGTGCAAAATTAATTAATAATAGGTAAATATAAAAGATTAATGTGTATATGTATATATAAAACATAAATCTTTTAAATTATTTTGCAAACATACCTTACAATTTAAACTGATAAAATAATATAATCACATATAAACTTATATAGTCATATAAGATTATATATGATCAGATCATAATGCTGCATCTCAAAGTATCCGATAGATGGCATCCGACGGAATCTGATTCTCGTATTTAAAATTTGATGAACAGTGGTATAAGAACGGTATCAGACACGGCAGTGTCGTGCTAAGTTGCGCCAAGTTATGTAAATCGTGGAACGGCACAACTTTTGTATCGTGGAGTCCACTTTTAAAATAAAGTGGCACATTTAAAAAATAACATTTGAAAACTACAATTTTCTGCAGTGGATGGACACCGGATCGGATCAGATCTACTCATGTCTGATTGGATCTGAGCAGATATAATAGATTATTCTCGTTACATATCTGACTCTATCCTCTAGGATCGGATCAGATCTACTCATGTCTGATTAGATCTGATCAGATAGGGCCAATATTTTGATCAAACCAGATCTGAGTGGATTGGATCTGATGAGATCTGCTCAAATCTGTTCAGATCTCTTCCATTTTTTCCCAAATATCACACGCAATCATACACCGGATTGTCGAGTCGGGCGGAAAAGGACCCCTTTTTACTCTACTCACGGGGTAGCAGCGGGCGGGATATGTCAGACCCATAAAAATGACCGCAGCACTAATCCTGAGAGATTCACGACATTAGTTCGTAGGTCGGGAGGCGATCCTACGCACAACTCCAAATACGAAATACGATACGCGAAACGGTACTCGACGTTCCGCCCCGCTGGCCCCCGTTACCTTACTTTTGGGATTGCAGGTCGTTTACAACACTCTCGTGGTCCTCGATCTTTCCTCCTTGATGGGCTTGTAGGACCGCCGCCCTCGCTTAATACACCCTCAGGACTCCTCGCCGGACGTCCACGCACGCTCGAGATCGGCCCAACAGTGACGATCGTGGCGGGCCCGCTTCGTGGCCTCTTACAATTTTGAGGCGCTTCGCCGCGCCGGCGGATGGCGCCACCCTGCCTAATCGGGCCGCACGACCGCTTCCTCCTGTAACTAATAGCTAAAATAAAAACACGATAACTCGACGGCAAGCATGTACGCGCGCCGTATAAAGATTCGAGGGGGGTACGCGACCGGTCCAAGTGACGCACCCGGTGCAACGTCACAAACTTCATAACAGATTACTTTATGTCCTTTTTGAGTTTTTAAACTTTTTTGAACTTTAAAATTACAGTACACAAAAAGTAGTTTTTATATTCTATTAATAAAATATACGTATATTTATTATAACGTAAAGCTTGCGACGAGTATTCTCTACGGTTTCGCCAGCCGCGAAAGCACGTCGCAAATTAATACGGCGCTCTCCGTGCAAACTGCGTCCGGGATCAGTACGAGAAATTGGGCGCCAGGTACGATCAATCGCACCACGTTACTGTCGAAAATTACGCGACTTACTCAGGGCGAAGCTTGATCTTCGCGTGGTCTCACGTGGAAAGGAGAAGAGCACAATAAATCAAACGGGAGTAGTAATAAATAATATATTCAAATAATATGGGTCGTACATGAAATGAGTCAGGAGGTTCACGCAAAAATCCCGACACGGTGTATACGCAAGCTAATACGATAAACGTAATCTCCGAAACGTAATCCCCGATCGTAAGTGAATGTGACAGACGGAAGGTTAACACATTAAACGTAATTTCCAAACGCAAGTAAACGTGATAGACGGAAAGTTAACACATTTAACGTGATCATAGAACGCAAGTGAGTGCGGTAAACGGAAAACTAACGCGATCGTGCCCGTTGAGCTCGTTACTGTTCAACGTGTTACTAGCTGATTTGGAAGAGGAAATGGATAGAGTTAAGTAGGGAGGGATAATGCTAGGAGGGAAGAGGGTGTATACTTTGGCTTATGCGGATGATGTAGTGCTAATTGCGGAGGACGGGGACCAAATGAGGAGCATGCTAGAAAGACTAGAAGGGTACCTGGGAAGAAAGAGATTGAAACTGAACGTGGGAAAAAAACAAAAAAAAAACCAAAAATAATGAGGTTTAGGAAGGGAGGAGGGAGGGATAGTAAGAGAAGGTGGAGATGGGAAGGAAAAAAGTTAGAAGAGGTGAAGGAATTTCGGTATTTAGGGTATGTGTTTCAAAGGAATGGAGGACAGGAAGCGCAAGTAAGGGAAAGGATCAAGAAGGCGGCCGCGGTGATGGGGAAGGTCTGGGGGATAGGGAAGAGGAGATTTGTGAAAGACTGGGGAAAAAGACTGTGGCTGTTTGATAGACCGTTATGGACGGTGTTGGGATATGGAGGGGAAATATGGGGATGGAGAGAAAGGGAAGGAATGGAAAGGATGGAAGAAAAGTATAGATGGGTCTTGGGGGTGGACGGGAGAACACCGTGGTATTTTGTTAGGGAGGAGCTGCAAAGGAGGCAGTTAAGAGGGAGAGCAGGGAAGAAAGCATGGAGATTTGAGAAAAAGTTAGAGGAGGGTAGAGGAAGTGAACTGGCGAGGCTATGTTGGGAAGAGCTGAAGAGAAAGCAGGCTCAAGCTGGGAAAGAAAGAGAGGAAAGTTCTTCGAAGACAGAGGAGTGGAGTTAAAAGAGTTAGAAAAGCTGAGAGGAGATGGTGGAGATGAATGGTTTATTAAGCTGTTTGGAGGAGATAAGGAGACGCAAAGGAAAGAGAGATGGGAGAAGATCGAGAAATCAGATTATAATAAATGGTACAAGTTTATAAAAGGAGAGGGTATCCCGGGATATCTGAAAAAGGGATGGGGTGAGAGCAGATGGAGAAAGGTGGCGAGATTTAGATTAGGGAATAAAATGAGAGGAAGCAGTTACTGGGAAGTGGAAGAGAAGAAGAAATGTAGGTTATGTGAACATAGGGAGGAATCGTGGGAGCATGTATGGGAAGAATGTAGGAGATGGGAATCAGGAAATGGAAGTTGGCAGGAAGCGGTGGGATGGATACTGGATGAGGAAGAGGGAGGAGAGGAATGGATGATAGAACTAGAGGGGGAAAGAATGAGAGGAAAAGGGGAGTCGGAGGAGTTAGAAGAAAGAGGATGGGAAAAAGAATGAGTGGGCTAAATAGAGAATAACTGAGACGGGAAGGAAGGATGCTGAAGGACAGAGTCGCGGCAGAAACGGAGGAAAAAGAAGAAGAAGGATGAAGAGGATTACGGGGAGGGAGGGTAAACGTTTGTGAGGTCGCAAATGGCCAGGCATAGGGGAATTAAGTTTTTTGTAAGAGGTTTGGGTACGTTCTTCATAAAAACGCCTTGTAAACCCTGCGGGGAAATACAATAAATATCATACATACATACATACATACATACATACATAAGATATCGATTATTAATTAAGGAAGCGGATGCACTCCAACCGTCATCGCTCATTATCTAGGACCCGCGGCTCGCGGTGATTGATAAAACTAAGCTTCTGGAAGGAAATGACAAAGGGCAAAGCGATAACGTACTCGCCAACGAATAGCCGCTGATTAAAAGTTACTCATAGGAAAAGGCGATTTTTGGAGAAACTCGCCAGGGGATAGGCGGAAAATTGAAACCTATGTCACAATCGAAAGAGAACCCTACCAATTAAATCAGATTAAAAAGTAATCCCGCCTCCTTAAGGGGGGATTCTAGTGTAACAGGCCAAAAAATAAGCGATTTTTAAGAATTTTTTTCTAGAAAACTATTAATGATAGCCAAATAAAACTTTTTGGGATAAAAAGAGGCATTCTTAAAGTATCAAAAAATTTTAGTTATTTTCAATTTGCTTTATTTAATTTTAATATATAATAAATAATCTGGACCCCCCTCTGCAATTTCCCGTCTATTGGCGGGCGTTGTAACGTTCCTCCCGGTTATCTGAAAGTAAAAAACGAAATATTTTCTTAAAGTTAGATATTTTCCGCTGGTACTATACTTCCCTAACAAAGAAAAAATAATAAATTAAAAAAGTTATAGCGTTTTAAAAAAAAATGTTATTTTTTGACATAAATTTGATCATATATTGATAAAAAAAATGTTATAAATAAATGCAATAAAAATAAAATGATAGGTATAGTACCTAGAGAAATTTATAACGAATTGAACAAAACTTGACCGAAGTTTATCGGTTTATTAGTTCTCAAGTTATCACGCCCGCCAACTTGAAAAACATGGTTTCGAGAAAAACGCGTTTAAAGTTTTAGATAAAGTTTCACGATACTTACCGCTGAAAAATCGACTTGAACGTTTATTCTGCTATTCCGGGCCCATACATTAAATTTTCTTCTTCTTCAAAAAAAAGTCTTGCAGTACTGTTTTCTCCATTCTTCTGGCTGTACGAGCCTCTTTAGTGCTTTCTAAACTACGACGGTGTGCACTCAATAGTCGTTTCTCATTATGATATTCGGCAAATGTCTTGCTCTGTTGTCCAATAACAATGCCCATTATTTCCATAATTTTTAATATTGGAAAATAACCTTCATTAAATATTGCGGTAGCCAGATAAGCAGCAATTTCAACAGTCTTCGAACCGCAATGGAGATGTTTCGGAGCTAGACGCCAAATGCATGCGTTGAAACTTTCGTTACAATTCTGTGTGTATCCACCTAAACATCTTTCCAATAGATTATCCTTGGACAAATCTTGGTAAATTGGCAACAATTTCTCTTGAACATCCTTGTGCAAAGCAGGCGGGTGTTCAAATGCATCAAGTTTCCCAGTCGCTTCTGCTACTCGCCATTTGCACCAACTTTCATATCCCGTTGGACAGTATTCATGTTGCGGTTCTTCATCGGTTGAGCATAAGTGATAATAAGTAGCCATGATGGCTTTTTTCATCTCTTCAACGGAATCCGGATGCCTTCTTATCGCCAATCCGTAGTATTTTGTTAATTTTTTTATAAGTGCGTCTGTCAATTTTCCTTTTCCTCCAAGTTTCGCTACTTTTTTAATATTTCTCAATCGAGTACCCATTCGTTTTTCTACGTGTCCGACACATTCACTTTTTTTATAATATTACATCTTCGCCATAAGGTTGTAAATCCAGAAGTGCTTTAAAAGTTTTCGAATCACCATCACCGACGTAATTAGTATATTTTACACCAAATTCTTCTTCAGATCTTAAAAACATTTCTTGCATTGAATCCACCTCCATTTTTCCAGCTGATCCAGAATGATTAACGGTGCATGTTTCTTCATGAGTCTCGAGCCATTCAAAATATTCCGGAGTATCCTTTTTATTTTTCCAAAATGTGCAAGATTGGCAGTAACTGCTTTTTACTACAAGGTCAATTATTTTTCCAGAGTTTAGTCCTATAAGCGTTGTCACACCAAATAATGATGAAAAGCCACGCTTTTTCCAAGTTCCATCACCAGAAACTGTGAAATTTACAACTGGATTTTCTTTTTGTGAAATTAATTCCTTTTCTTCTTCTACTGCTTTGCGACATAACGCACGGAAAACTGCATTTGCTGCAGTGTGAATATTTTCTACAGCAGCGTAATATATAGAAACATTCAATCCTGTACACATATCCATAAGACCACAGAAAATATTAATACCTTCTCTACAAATTCCCAACAGTTTCATAACAAGTACGATTCTTCGATTGATTTCAAAGCCATTATTTACAAAAGGACCTGAGTCAATTTTTCTTATACCACATGAGCATGTAATGGCAATTTTAAAACCCAATCCACGATTTCCCGTTTCAGCTAAACTTATATCTTTTTTACATTCTTTACAAATTAACATTTGTGAAAGAGCGCTGAAAACGGTAAAGATTTCGATGAATCTGTAGCCATGATTTTGATTGATAAGAAAATCACAATCCGCAGATTTCAGTTTTTTTGCAGCAGATGACGTTGCTTCAGTTTCCTCTTCTAATGTATGCTGATTTCCTTGGAAACGTTTTTTTCGCGGCTTTCCTGGACGAAAATTTCCAGATTTATCACCTTTGCGAGGCATCTTTCTACTTTCTACGTTAGACACGTCTATATCGGTCGAAAAGTGAAACAATACACACACAAACGTGTTTATGTGTGAACAGAAAAGTACTTTTAAAGATAACATAACAATTATTCCAAACATAACAATAGCCGACCCTAAATATCGATCCGTTAGGCTCTTGTATTTACCGGCCGACTATCTGCTGTTTGGGACTCTGACGCGTCTCACTAAACAGAGCTATAACTTCTTTATTTTTGCGAATTCGACTTTATAACTGTAGGAGCATATTTTTAAGATGTTATACTTTTAATTTATGCAAAAAAAAATTTTCGATTTTTTTGACCCGTTACACTAGAATTCCCCCTTAACTTTGTATAAAAACCGCGACTTTGCGCACTTGGAGGCACTTCTAATCCAGTTCAAAACCTTTGAAGCCGTACTTATCAATCATCAGCCAGCCGTACTCCTCGCTTAAACATAAACCAGATTTCTGTTGCGTCGCGGCTTAACTATCGCGAGTCGATTCTGTGCGCGTCAAAATCACGTCGCAGTCCCAAACCGAGTCAAACCTACGTCCGGAAGAATCCGCCGCAGTCACCTCAGACATTCCACGATCACGATCGCAACCATCAATAGTAAGTTCGAGACGAAAGTATCTCACTGATTGTGAGAGAAGCAACAAAAATATATAATTGTAAAATTTTATTGTTCGTTAAAAGATGCTTAAAATAATTTATTAAAATTAAGCGTTGATATTATTTTATTCTATTTTATTTTTATTTTTGCCTTTTTGTTTTATTTTATTAACAAATATTTTATTAGAAAAAAAAATAAAAGCAGTTAAGAAAAACACGCAAGATTACTTATAAAATTTATAAACGGTTGTTTGTATTTATGACGATGATTTATCTCGTTAGATTTGATTGTCATTTTCAGTTTAAGAATTGACTAATGTAACTAAATTTCATAAAATATTATATTTCTTTGAAAAAATTTACTTTTTTTAATTAAAATTTTTCATAGGTGTTCCAAGATATAAAAGGGAGTGTTCGAAAGTACATCAAGCTACTGTACTTTAAAACAAAATTTTCAATTATAAAAGATTGCTGTATTTTTTTACCAGATGGTAATAAAAATTTAAGATTTTTTTATGCTAAAATATATATGTACTTTAATAATATATTTTTTCCAAATTTTTAAATTAAAGCTATGGCTCTCAGAAAAATAAAAAATTTAAAAGTGTTCAAAAATACAGCACCTTCCCCTATATAAGATTTAATTACACAATTTAATAAAAAATGCATAAAAACGAGAATAATCGTTTCTTATAGTTTTTTGAATGCTAAATACGATCCCGTTTACTAAATTGCTCTATCACGTCACGATTTTAAAAAATTTGCAATTAAAATTGCAAAAAAAAAGGTTATTTTAGTATATTTTGGCATATTACGATATGTGGCGTGTTGAAGAAGTTTTATTGCAATCAAAATTAAATATGTTGTTAAGATTTTCCGTCCTTAGAAGAAATTTAATGTGTCAATTATGGTTAAAAAGATATTGATGATTAACGTATACAGAATCTATTGCGTCAAAGTTGTAACCATTAACGATCTATGAAATATTCTTTATGCATCTGCACTGTGATATGTTGAAAATCGCTTAAAATCGAGCTAATTTCGAAAATTTCTCAAAACCAAGTCCGTCTGAATCTCGAATCGATGTTGGATTTTGATGACTATATATATTTCGATATCATTTCGATTTCTTATTTCTCAATGGGATAAGAGTCTCCACATAAGACTCTCGTATAGTAACGTAGCGTAACATAACGCCGATCAACGCAGAAGAAACGTATCGGTTAATTATTGTTACGTCCTGTAGACCTCACGATTTTTTTTTTTCACGAAAATCTGATAGAAATCTAGAATAGTCTTTTAAAAATTTATTTTAGAAATAAGCAAAAACTGAATAACGGTTGTCGATCGGCGAGCGGGCTATGATTTCGACAAGTTTAAATTTTTCTATTTTTATGTTTGTTATTTTGTTTTTTTTTGTTTGCTTCGTAGCGATATATGACAGTCGTAGTCGTGGACGTAAGTAACGCACAAGCTTTGGAGTATTCTGACTGTTAGAATACGCCAAAGCTTGTGCGTTACTTACGTCCACGACTACGACTGTCATATATCGCTAAGCCATGTTATGTGCTTTGTAACTATAGATTTGCAGTGCTAGCAGTGAATATCGAAACGCAGAACCTCCAGATGACGAAATCCAAACAGACAAAGCATATACAACGTTTTTTTTATTAAATTTTATATTTTATTATTAAATTTTCGATAATAAAAATCAATGCAATTTAATATTAAGTAGGGGAGAACGGGGCAAACTTGACACGATTTTTTCAAAGACAATTTTCAATAATTAATTAAAATTTTCAAGCAAACTTAATAATACACATTTAAAGAGTACAAAATTGCTTAAGGAAGTTTTGCTGTACGTCGCTTTGTTTTGCCCCCAGGAAAGGAAAAGTTACGCGAAGACAAATTTTCAAATTAAAAAATTCCGGGGCAAACTCGACACTTTGTCTGATCGACACAATTTGATCTGGAACTTATTTTTTATTGTCTGAAAATGAAAATACATTGTTTATCGTGTATTTATAAAGTACAAAAAATTCGGAATAAAGTAGAACAATCATTGGAAATAATGAGAATAAAAATTGTTGAACTTTCGGCTGCATGACAAGCATCGTTTGTTACTGGGAGCCGACGGAACGGCGTGGTGTCGACTTTGCCCCGGACATCGTTTTTCACTTTTGTCACTTCAAAAACATGAAAATTTTGAAAATATGCAAAAACGATTATCGGATTTGTATAGAGCATCAAATTTCCCATGAAAATCACGTACATATAGGTTCGCAAGAGTAAAGCTCGATGAAAGAGTAGAAATTTTCGAGAGATCAAAAAAATTACTTTTTAGTCTTACCATCGAAAACGCTTATATCGCGCTAAAAATTACACCATAACTCAGAATGTCATCAAATTCCATTGGCAATACTGGCACATAAAGACGCATTTACAGTAAGAAAGGCAACCCGGGAAAAAGGAATTAGATCTGCCGAGATATGATCAGATCTAGTTCATCAGATCTGGCTAGATATAATTGGATCTGCAAATGTCTCTATCTGGCCAGATCTGAACAGATATAACCAAATATGACCAGATATAATTTGACTTGCTGAGATATAATTATTTACCGAATGTATCCAGATCTGTTCAGATATAATTAAAAATTATGAAAAGATGTAAAATGCTATAGAACCATAAATATATCGATTTAATTCAGAATTGTGTGCCACTTTATTATAAGCGTGGACTTTGATACAACTGATATAAGTTGTACCATACACTTGATTTATGTAGCGTTTTCTTTGTACCATCGTTTGATGGTATACGAGAAACGGATCTCATCGAATGCCATCTATCGAATGATCCGATATTTGCATGTATAACCAGTAAATAATTCTTATTAATTAAAGTAAAAAATGTAAAATCTCTAATAATTCTTATTCAAGTTGGTAATTATTTATGCAAGTCTCCAAATAACTTCAACAAAAATTTTTAATGTAATCTAGTTATTAAATAATAATCAAATTGAGAATTTTTTTACTTTTGTTTATCCATCATCTATAAGCTTACAATGTACGAAATAACTTATATTTCTGTGATTGTCGTTTGTATTTTAGATACAAGGCGAATTGATGAAAATGTTTTTATAACAAATAACTAACATTTTTTTGTTTATAAAAAATACTTGTCTTATGCAAATTATACCTTTATCATAATTTATTTTTATATAATTATATCAAAGATATTTAATTAAATATCTTTAATTTGCTACGTATAAATAAATTCATATTTATATATTTAAGTATCACATATATTAGACGAATATCGATCATCGAACATTTAATTTATTATAGTTAAACATGGCCAGATATCGTCAGACCTGAACAGTTTTCGATCAAACACAACCTCAGTTTAACTTATATCTGGATACAGATACGGACCAGATATGGTCAAATGTTATGTATTTTGGATCGCATTCGAGTATAGATATGGTTATATCTAAACAGATATACAGTCAGATCTGGACTGTTTCGATGAAATTCAATCACAGACATGATTCGATCTGAGCAGATATGGTTTGATTTGAGTAGATATGGTCCGATCTGAGCCATCGAAGACCGGGGCGACAGATTACGCCCCATATATAGTTATATATAGTTATATATGAACATATATGAACGGATCTGCGCAGCATGAGAAGTCATATCTGAACATATCTGACCGGATAAAATTTGATCTGCTGAGATATAATTTGATCTAGTCAGATCTAATCCTTTTTTCCCGGAAAGTTTCTACGATAGATTTGAATTAGCAAAAAGCTTAGTGTCAAATTTGCCCCGATCTCCCCTACGCTTTAATAATTACATTTATGCAAAGTTTATGTTTGATTTTATTTGAAATTGAATTATGTAAATTAAAATAAAATAATTAAAAATTATATAATAATTTAAAGTTGCTAATAAAATTTGAATATTAATCTTTTAGAAACATTATATGTATGTACAAGTTTATACATCCATAATATCTAATGGACGTCCATAATATATTTGTAGAAGACATCTATTATGGATACGGTATCTCTATTAAAGATCTATCTGATTTTGACGTAGAGGTAGGCATCGTATATAAAGATATAGAGATTGTGGACGTCTAACGGACATTATGTTCTGTGTAATGCCAAAATACACTTAAATAGCCCTTTTTGCAACTTTAACTGAAAATTTTTCAAAATTATAACGTTGTAACGGCCTGACTTTAGTATCGAACGCGGACCAATGCGCCGGATCAGGAGTTCGATGAGAGGCCCAGTTAGACAATAATCAATTTAGGTTGTACATGCAGTGTTTATTCAGTTTAAGTCTTATATACACGGAGCGTAACGTTAGCGCGGTATTCAATATAGCGCACGGACGGACGGGACGCGATATGTACAACGGAGGGGCGGTGCATGCGCACTCGATAACGAACGCGGTATCACAATAATAGACGGACTCGGCATATTACAGGTAGTGCTTGTGCACTCGATAACAAACGCGGTATTACAATAATAGACGGACTCGGTATATTACAGGTAGTGCTTGTGCACTCGATAATAAACGCGGTATTACAATAATAGACGGATTCGGTATATTACAGGTAGTGCTTGTGCACTCGATAACGAACGCGATGGCTTTACAATAATAGACGGACTCGATATATTACAGGTAGTGCATGTGCACTCGATAACGAACGCGGCATTACTATATATTCCAACGCGTGCGGGAACGCGTAGTGTATAGCTGAGGATTTCCGGAGCCCCGGGGCGGCGGCAGCGAGAGCCCTCGTTGCGAGGCCGAGCGTGCTCGACCCCGCGTAACCGTGTCGTCGGGGTTGATGTGATGGAGTGCGGGGACACCTGAGAGCCCTCAGTCGAGACTCGGAGCTCCGAACCTCGTTGGTGTGTCGCCCTAGGATTCGTAGGATAGACTTTCGTCCGGAATAGCGGAATGCTGGAGATCAGACGAAGTGTCTTTCTCTCGCCGGCGCCGGCGCGCCGGTTTATATACCGCTCGGCGCGGCGGGTTCGCTAGGAGGGAGGCCGATCGTCAGGCGAGTTGCGCTGTGGTGGGAGCGGCGCGCCGCGCGCTTGTCTTCGGCGGGGCTCGGCTCCTGTCGGCGTCCGTCGTACTGTCCGTCGGAGGCCCCGGTGCTGCGTTTAGCCCGCGCACACGAGGTATTTGGGCGTCTTAAAAATGTGGGCGCACCGCGCCCTTGTCTTCGCCCGATTGATAATCGGTCGGGCGGCATCCGGCGGTTGTTGGCCAGGGACGATGCTTTGGCGAAAGGGGTGCATCGTTACAACGTTATAGAGCAATGTAGTAAACGTGATTGTATTCGGCGTCCAATAAGCTATAAAAAATATTTATTCTTTTTATTGTGCTAAAAAAAAATTTTTTTATTGTACAGTGTTATTACGCGCGGTGATGAGGTTAAGTTGTATTTGCAATAAATATTCAGCAGAATTGACGAAACATGTTTTACTTTAAAAACCTGTGACTTTCTCACCACTTCTCGATAAACAATAAAAAACATCTAGTAGGTTAGCATCCCCTAGCGGGCTCGATACGACATGCAAGGAGATAGAAGAGTATACCGCGATGCTGCTTCAAAATCTATAAGATTATTCTGGACTGCGCAACCGCACGTTGTAGTAATTTACTCTATTATCACGCCAAATGTAAATTTTTTTTAACTCATTACAAACAAAAAAAACCTTTTTTCAGAACAATTTTAATTTAATTCTATAAGGAGTCAAAAGATACTTCTATGGAATCCTGTTTGAACTATCAAAAAGAAATTTTTTTGAGTTTTAAACAGATTACGCTAATTAGAATTTAAAAAAAATATTTTGAAAAATGAATCCTTTTTTAGTTCATAACGATTACCTGTGCTATTTGGAAAGTGTTTTAATTAAAGTGTATCTTTTAAATGATTAAAGTAAATCTAAGTAAATTTTTTTTCTAGATGGTAAAAGTTTCTCGGACAGCATATCCCAATTGATGACAGTACATGCGTCATTATGTGATACGGTGTTGCTCATAAACGCTGCTTACGGAGTCGTTGCGCTGGTGATTACAATAACTTGTCTGATACACTTAATCATTACACCGTACGTTTTAATAATGGAAGTGGATGGAAGACGTGAACCTCTATTTTTCGCAGTACAAGGGTTATGGTGCATCTTTCATATCTGGAGATTACTCATGATCGTACAGCCTACGTACGCTGCTACAACACAGGTTGATTTATATTTCAAATAAATAAATGAATCAGCTAACGATAACTTATCAGATAAAAATAAAACAAAATTTCAAAAATTCGGGGAATTTGTTGACAAGTATATCTACTCCTTATTTCTGAAAACAAAATAATTTAAATATTTTTTATGAAATAAGATAAGATAGAAATTAATTTAGTTTTAGAAAAATCTATATCTATAATCTATATATAATCTAAAATCTATATGTGTATAAGAATATATAAGTTATTGCCAGCCACACACACGCACACACGCACACACACACAGTAAGAACAGATGTTTCGGTAATTATACAGTAATACGGACCACCCTCCGATGACCTTGACCTTGACATATGTTGTCAAGGTCACCCTCCTAAGTGACCTTCAGAAGTTTTTAGCCGGCGGTCGTTATTCATTAAAAAGTTATTAACAAAAAAAGTTTGGAAAATATAGCAGCTATTTTAAGTATTGGAAGGCAAGTTCGATTTTTGGAAATTATTTGAATTTTCTAAGAGCCCTTAGACAGGTGTAACCCCCAGTATACTTATTTCCGAACGTATTGGTTTGTAAAACAATGCAAAATGCAAGGCTTATTATTTTTTATTTATTGTAACCTAATTATTATAATTTGTTTTAACATATTTACATTCATTAAACTTATTTACAGCTATTTATACTACTGGTGAAAATGTCTTAACTCTACATAGAAATGCTTGAAGCACAAAACGCTTTGACACCAACTATTGTTCTTACCCAACGCGTTTCGAGTAGATCTTTTACATAGGAGCAAAGAAAACTCGTCACTAGATTTATCTTCACCTTGTACTGATATGTCGCATGTACAAAATCTTTCTCGCACACTCCTTGCACGATAGGTATGCTTGCGGATACTCTTCCCGATCTACGCTCTCCACTTTTTGCTTGATGGCGTCGCCCATGATCGATACGCAACCACGCGACATTCAAATCAGCACACTCGCTCTAACATATTGCCCGCCTTGAAATACTGGACTTTCAAAAAAAATATAATGAGAAAACAATGCTGTTTGGTACGACATACTATGGATAAACCACGTAACGTTCGGTAACATAAACTAAACAGGATTATTTGATAACTTACTATCTTAAACAATTAGTTTGTCATGTTCGCATAATATAAATAACTTCATAAAGAGGGAAATAATTTCATTAGTGAACAAAACTCATTCTTAGTGCTTATAATTATATATTACAAGCAACAGATATACATATATATTTCAATTTAAAACTGCAAGCCGATAAATGTCGGACTAAATTCCGGGAAGGGAAAGGTTTTTAATGTTCCAACGATAACTGTGTTTCAGTCCGACATTTATCGGCTCGCAGTTTATTAAGTTGCAATATATGTATATACGTATATACATTTTAATTTGTTACTTTTGTAACTATTAATTCTCTATTTGCGCACCACGTACCGCGCTTGACTCGTATCGCCGTCTATTAATTTTTAGAATATAATTAAAAAATACAATTTTTACAAAGAATAAGCATTAATTAGTGAATTTAATATGTATGATGTATTTATTGCATATCCCCGAAGGGCTTACAAGGCGTTTTTTTCATGAGGAACGTACCCAAACCTCTTACAAATGTTCATTCCCCAATGCCTGACCATTTGCGACCTCACAAACATTTACCCTCCCTCCCTGTAATCCTCTTCACCCCTCTTCTTCTTCCTCCGTTCCTGCCGCGACTCCGTCCTTCAGCCTCCCTCCTTCCCGTCTCAGCTCTTCTTTATTTAGCCCAGTCCCTCTTTCCCCCATCCTCCTTCTCCTCATCATCGGAGGCCATGAGCAGTTTCTCCTCCAACCCTCTTGTAATTTCTTCCTCATCCGACCTCCCTGTACTCCTGCGTATCCTCCCTTCCATTTTTTCCTCTCTCTCTCTATCTCTCCTTTCCACAGACTTGTCCTCATGGATCTTCACCCTTATGCTGTTCCCTGCCTTTCTTCTCGCCTCCAACACCCGCCACTTCTCCTCTTCGTTTCCCAGCTTTACCAATATGATCATCCATATTCCTCTCTGCCCCATCACAATCACCTCTCTCACTGTCACCCTTACCTTTAGCCCTTCCGCGAATAACTCCTTCACTTTCTCCCAATTCGACTCCTTGCCTCCCCATTTCTCCTTCTCGACCCTTAAAATTACATTCCTTTTCCTTAGTTCGTCCTCGTTCCTTTCACCTTCCCCCGCCTACCATTTCTTCTTCTCAGTCCCACTCTCCTCGTATTCCTCCCTCTTTCTTTTGCCTCCACTTTGCTCTATTCTTTCTACCTTTCTCTCCAAGCTCCTTACCTTCTCCTCCAGCTCCTCCATACTCTCGCCCTTTTTCCTATCGTCCTCTTTCCTCTCCCTCAGCATCTTTCTTACTTTCTCCTCCACAATCCTCTCGACCGCCTCTGCTATTATTCTCTTCCGCACCCCTCTCTTTCTCTCTGCCCTGTCACGCTTATCTCTTTCACCTCTACATTTACCTTTGATCCTTCCTAGTGAATTTAATATTTACACTACAATTTTGGAATTGAAAGATTGGATTATTTTCTCTATTTTGTATTTTAGATGTTGATTCAGATGTATCTTCAGTCATGATACAGCCAGCAAGCGACACAAGTCGACACAAACATCGTTTTATCTTTCTTTTTTGGCAATGAGTAACAAAGACAAAACGACACTCATGTCGACTTGTCACTTGCTGGAAAGCTTCCTATATATGGTTTAACATTTGCCCGTTACTTTACTTTCCGCCCGCTAAACAGGGAGGAAAGTGATCACTTTCCGCCCTAGGGAGGAAAGTGACCATTTTCGTCCCTGTTTGGCGGGAAGAAAGTAACAACTTGATTACTTTCGTCTTTGTAACAGGGACGAAAGTAACAACTTTCCTCCCTGGCGTGAAATTGACCACTTTCGTCCCTCTCCTACAGGCATGGAAAGTCGAATTTTCCGTGGAGGTGTTGTGAAAATATGTTTTCATCTATTTAATCCTCGTCTCCTATAGGCCACCTATGTATATGAGGAAAATACGGCGGAATAAAATGCCATTGTATGGCTTGTTCGGAGCAGAAATGATCGATTGTCGTCAGATAAGATTGTTGCGGCACCAGATCATATAACGCACGCAACTCATAATTTGCACCCTTAAAGTTATTACTATTGTCAGAATAAATGTTCGCACATTTTCCTCGCCGAGCCACGAACCACTTTAGAGCATTAAGAAAGGCGGGAGTATTCAAATCGGTAACTAACTCTAAATATGGCTCGTGACTCGTGTACTCATACAAACGAATAAATATGTACGGTTTACATGTCTTATTACGACTAAGATTAATGTTGAATGGGCCTCCGTAATCTATCCCGACATTGTAAAACGCACACTTGTGAGTCAGATGATTCTCTGGCAAATCCCCCATGATATGTTGAGGTGAGACGGGTCGTAATCAGAAGCAAACAATGCATTTATGGAGAATCTAAAGAATCTTACGCGCCATAAATTTGGCGGGTAGAATCCAAAAAGATTCCTGTAGAATTTACAGCAATGTCTGTGCACCTGCATGCAGCGATTTTTAATGAGCATCACGAATGACAAGAGTAGTAACGGGATGATTAACTGTGTATCGACGCGAATATGACACCGGGGCGTTTCGCAATCGACCAGCAATTCGAATAAGGCCTTCGCTATCAAAAAATAGATGTAGTGTAATCAGAGAGCTATCGTGATTGACTCACTGTTTGGTTTGTAGATCAAGCATTTCTCGCCTAAAGCGTTCGGCTTGTACCATTCGGAGGCCATCATCGCTCGGTCGAGCTCACACATTGTCAATAACCTGATTCGCTGAGTCTGCGGAAATCCTGGGCGCTCCGTCGCTCCGTCCATCACAAACAATAAGCGATGACTCGCCTTGACAGAGATAAAAACCTTTCGAGGATACTATTCTATTCACCTCGATAACTTGAATAGCCAACACTGTATATTTTTTAGTTTCGGGAACTTCGCCGCTTGGTCTCAGAGTGGGTATGTTAATATACTTCTCTGGATGTTGTAATCATTCTGGTCCGTGCCACCAAAGGCGCAAGTCTTTTAATTGATTAGGTCTGATTCCAAGCGAGATATCATATCTACGGTGTTGTCCTCGGATCTGACGTGTCACCATTGCTCTTTGGTAGTCAACTGATGACTCTCACTTATCAATAATGTCGATCGGGCAGCGGTATTGTGAGTGCTTGAACCACTGAATCTGCTAATTTCGAGAGTAAGAGTGCTCCGCATAACTCGAGACGCGGAATACACACTGTTTTTAATGGAGCGACTTTTGACTTTGCACACACCAAACGGACGGTAACGTCTCCTATGACGTTGACTGAGCGCAGATATACACACGCTCCTTACATGATCTTTTTTTTTATCGCAGGGAAATCTTCCATTACTGGGATCCCGGCCGTTGAGTTAAAAAGGCCGGTTTACCCAGTAGCCCCCTCCTTGATGAGAGGGGCAAGACTTCCTCGCCCCCGGGGAGAGGCGAAGGAAATGCCGGATTTTATGCGCGGACCCAGCGTCTGCGCATAGCGTACCGGCTAAAAACGCTGCGGGTGTCCTCGCGGCACTTTAATGAGGGGACCCCGGGAAACGCAATAATACCATCCGGGGTTTCCTCGTGCCAGGCCCCTGTAATAGGGCGTCTTTCTC
Organism: Temnothorax longispinosus; assembly: GCF_030848805.1. Lineage (NCBI taxonomy): Eukaryota > Metazoa > Arthropoda > Insecta > Hymenoptera > Formicidae > Temnothorax > Temnothorax longispinosus. The sequence goes on from NC_092369.1 coordinate 3,242,601, forward strand.
GAAGAGGGAGATTGACCTCCCTCCTTGGTCCGATGGACCGAGACTCTGATGTGCAGCGGGCTGAGGGACACCACCTCCCACCCACCGCTCCTCGCGCTGAGGGATTTTCGTGTGGGCGTGTGGCCCCCGGAACCAGCACGCCCACCCCACAGCAACCCAACGCTTCTGTCGGTTCCTCATGACGGGGGAGGAGCCCACGCGGGAAGTCCCGCTAGTCTCCGGCTCCGACGCACCAGTTGCCGCGGCGTTGGTTGCCTTGGCGGTGGTGCGTATCACCCGTCGCTCTCCTCTCGTTCTTCCTCGGGAGGAGAGGCGATCTCGCGCCTCTTTATCCTTTCGTCCGCCTCCTTTTGCGACATTACTTTGCCGCAGAAAGAGGCAAACTCCTTCCATTTATCTCCCCCCCCTCGGGCCAACTGTCGTAGCGATGAAGGCCGAGGGGGCAAGGTCCGGCCCAACACTGGCCCGGAGGACACGGCGCTGTTTCTCCCAAGCGGGACGATGCTCGAGAGTATGTTGCGCCTTCTTCGGGCAGTGGCAGCGCGTGGTGCGCTCCTTTCCTATGCGGCACAGGTACTCACTGAAGCAACTATGCCCGGTGAGCACTTGTGCCGCGTGGAATGTTACTCCGCGTCCCTTTCGGCCCGCCAAATCTTCAAGGACGGGTCGAATGGCCTCTCGGACCCTTTTCCCTGACTGCAGGTGGGGATCGTCTAAGTATGGCCTGCAGCCTCAGCTGGACCCTCTGCTGTGGTGTGATCTCCACGGCTTCCCCCGCCCGAATGCCCCTAACTCGGCGGTACATATCCGCCTGAGACAGGGCAATCAAATGGATGAGGGGGATTCCTGCGAGGGTCGTTGCCGCCGCATGGGAGACGGTCCGGTAAGTGCAGGCGGCACGACTGGCGATCACCCTTTGAATCACCACGAGCTGTCGTTTTAGGCGGTCATTCGCCGCCACTTCCTCCACCCACACCGGTGCTCCATAGATCATTACGCTGTGGACCGCCACATACAGGCGGCGCACATGCCCGCCCGCCCCTCCTATGTTGGGCAACAATCTAGCCAGATTGTTGGCAACTACCATCGTTTTTGAGGCGATGCGGGCGATGTGCTCGCCGAGGCTGCCTTACATGATCTCCAAAGCATCCGAGAAACCGTGAAGCTCTGTATGAACCGGATTTTTACAGATAACTCGAAAAACGAAGATGTCATTGATGGCATTTAATTCCTTGACGTACGTAGTCCATTCCGTTGTACAAGTCAAACGGTAATGATTTATTCCGCTCCAGATTGAGTTGACACAATTTTTGTAGGAGAATTTTGGTTTTAATGATGGCTGGCCCAACGAGTCCCAAGAGATCGAATATTTGAGACACGGTCGACAGACCTATGCGTTTTGTCACGTGAGAGTCCGTATTATGCGCGATAAAATGATATTGGAACGTGTCTTATTAAGTATTAAATTTTGCGTGTTTATATTTTCGTTTATTAATATGTAGCTTTAAGTTTGTGTTGCAACAGAGCGTTAATGTAAGGGCGCCATAATGCGTTTTCATGCGCGCGCGATTATATGCGTGTAACACATCTTTTGTCTTCGCTCCGTGTCTCTTCCCACGCGTTCTTTCCGCTCATTCTTCCGGTATCATTCCCACGTACCGCCACGTATATTTTATACATCGTTTCATATAAGTCTCAGTTCTTTTATTTCGCTATTAAATAAAAGTGATCAATACGGTTAATAGTCTTTTCGTTATTCCTTCGCCATATACAAGGATATTCTCCTGGAATTCTCCTAAGAGAGATAATCTCAATAGTGTCTCTGCTTTATGCCTAGACAAAACCGAGGGTTTTAGTCTCCTCACCATCCGTTGCAATTATCGTGAACTCTTCGGCATCTTGTTCGAATAAAGTTGGCTCATTCGATTTCCATTTGGATAACTCGAAACATGAGGATCTCAGTATCATTATGAGTTCGTTCTTGAGCGCTCGCAGTTTGTCGAGATCATCGTGACTAGTCAGCAGATCATCAAAATCTCGAATAATAACTAAGCTTGCATCTGGATGGGATTCACGCGCGTTGTGAGCGGTTTGATGTAACGTCCGTATTGCCAAAAATGCTGCTGATACGAAGCCGTATGTTACAGTGTGCAGTAGATATTCTAGGATAGGCCCGACGACACTAGCTCTCTGTAGAATTCGTTGTAGATTCCTTTGATCCTCCTGGAGGTTCACTTGGCGATACATCTTTATGATATTAGCCGTTAAGAAGTATAGATGCTGTCGAAAACGCAATACGATTGAGAATAGTGTTTGTTTAATAGTAGATCCCACTCGAAGGATCTCGTTTAATGATTTCCCTGAGGACATCTTTGCTGACGCAATGAACACCACCCGAAGCTTGCGTCTATCCTGGAGAAAGAATCGGATGATGCAAAATGTAATGCGCTGCAGCAAGCTCTTCTTGTTCACTGTTGACCATAGACATCCCGGGAAAAAATGGAGGAGATCTGACCATGTCTGATTTGATAAAATGAAATACAACGAGATCTGAAATTCAAGTAAAGTCAGATCTGATTGGATACAATTTTATCTCGCCAGATCTGCATAACCATATCTAATCACATGCAGCCAGATATGCTGAACTATAATCCGATTTCACCAGATCTGACCATTGCTGCCGTTCGATATTGAATCGTAGATCCAATCGGATCTCTTCCGATTTAATCGGACATTATCTGATTGCTTCAGATCTCCTGAAGCACGAGCAGACATTATGCCTCAGATCTTGTCGGATCTGAGCAGACCTAGTCAGACATATCTTGATCTCACCAGATAAGACCAATCTCGGCTTACAAAGTTGTGTTGCTGATCCAATCAGATCTCTTTCAATCTTGCTGGATCTGAGCAGACCTAGCCAGACATATCTTAATCTCACCAAATAAGACCAATCTTGGCTTACAAAGTTGTGTTGCTGATCCAATCAGATCTTTTTCGATCTTGCTGGATCTGAGCAGACCTAGTCAGACATATCTTGATCTCACCAGATAAGTCCAATTTTGGCTTACAAAGTTGTGTTGCTGACCCAATCAGGTCTCTTCCGATCTTGCCGGATCTGAGCAGATCTCGCCAGTATAGAACTTATAAAAATTTCGTTCTTAAATCGTCTATTATTAATTTTTACACCCAATGTTGGACATTATATCAAATATAATATTAACTCTGTAAAGGGGAAGCTTTTTTAAATGATTTTTGGTCAAAAAATCAATTAATTTTTATATTAAAAACAGTTTTCTTAATTTTGAAACATTAACATATATAATAAATATAGTCTCTGCCAATTTGATAATAATTGTTAATTTCGACACCATATTTAGAATTTATTATAAATATTTCATTAAAAAAGTACCGTGCAAAGTAATTAATAATAGGTAAATATAAAAGATTAATGTGTATATGTATATATAAAACATAAATCTTTTAAATTATTTTGCAAACATACCTTATAATTTAAACTGATAAAATAATATAATCACATATAAACTTATATAGTCATACAAGATTATATATGATCAGATCATAATGTTGCATCTCAAAGTATCCGATAGATGGCATCCGACGGAATCTGATTTTCATATTTAAAATTTGATGGCAGTGGCGGCATAAGAACGGTATCAGACACGGCAGTCTCGTGCTAAGTCGCGCCAAGTTATGTAAATCGTGGAACGGCACAACTTTTGTATCGTGGAGTCCACTTTTATAATAAAGTGGCACATTTAAAAAATAACATTTGAAAACAACAATTTTCTGCAGTGGATGGACACTGGATCGGATCAGATCTACTCATGTCTCTGGGTCTGAGCAGATATAATAGATTATTCTCGTTACATATCTGACTCTATCCGCTAGGATCGGATCAGATCTACTCATGTCTGATTGGATCTGATCAGATAGGGCCAATATTTTGATCAAACCAGATCTGAGTGAATTGGATCTGATGAGATCTGCTCAAATCTGTTCAGATCTCTTCCATTTTTTCCCGGGATATGAGTTTGGCATACTTGCTCATAAAATTTACGTAGTCCTTGCGGAGTTTCGCGTTCTTCTCAAACCTTCGCTTGAGTTTATATAATAACTTTAATGCGTAGCTGCATGATTCTTCCAATTCACTCGGATCACCTTGGAAAGGAACGCTTACGGTAAAACGTCCGGTATTGTCCTACCGATGCGTTTGCATGAAATGATGTTCGCAAGCCTCCTCATTGCTCGACATAGCGGTTTTGCGATCAATCTCTTCGATTCTACAGAACCTCTCGACCTGACTACAAAGTTTGGCCTCCGGCGGAAAGCAACAAATCGGGTAACCTGGGCGGATCGCCCAAAGCAACGTCTTCCGACCAGGGACCCGGACCGAAAGGATATTTCGGTTCGGTTTCGATTACGGTTTAATGAAACGTCGAATAACGGTTCCGGTTTTAGTTTCGGTTTCTTGAGCAGAGAAGAAAACCGAAACCGTAAAAATTACGGTTTTTTTCAGTTTTATAGTTCCGCGAAGGGGGAGAATTTTTTAAAACAATTTTTTCTGCATTTATTTTATTAAACTGTATGCGTATAACCGCCTGGCGAGAGAAATACAAATTAGAAATTATCTATATTATTTAATAAAATAATAAAAATGTGTATGTACAAAAAAATAAATTTTATGTTTACTGATTAGTGTTTATATTAAAATAAAACGAGAGAGAAGCGTGTTAATTTGTTCAATGATTGAACTTCAATCAGTTTCTTATAGTATATCATTTTCTTCATCTTCCAGGGAGGATATTTTTTTTCTTTTTTCTTTTGGACGACAAATTTTTTTTATACTTGTAGTTTTATTGGAATCTTTCTTTTCTATTCTTGATATCTTTGAAACTACATATTTGTTTAAATCGTTTAATTTTAAAAATCTTTTCTCTTTTATATGTAATTTCTTGAAATATTTTGTAACGGCCTGACTTTATATCGAACGCGGCCTAGTTCACTGGATCGGGAGTTCGATGAAAGGCCCAGAGACAGTAGTCAGTTTGCGATACACACGTATTCCTTTACTTTATTCAACTCAAGAAGCGGTATACAAAGTATATTACAAGAAAATACCGAAGCGCGATATATTACATACGAACGGAGTTCGTCGCAGGATATTACGAGAAAATAACGAAGCGCGGTATATTACATGCGAACGGAACGCGGTTACAGATATCATTCACGAATAACGATCGACAGTGCCGGTGCACTGGGCGGCATACGCGGTATATTATACACGAACGGGACGCGGTTACGGAGAGTCCGATGAACGCGGACGTACATTACTCCACGGTCGTGGTGCGGGTGCATCCGGTGCGGTATATCGAGAAAGCTGATAACGCGGGCGGGAGCGCGATATGTACACCGGAGAATGGCGGAATCCCGGGGTTACGGTCGCGAGAACCCTCGCTACGAGGCCGAGCACGCTCGACCCCGCGGTGCCGTGGCCGTCGGGGTAAGTGTGAGGGAGCTCGGAGACACTCTGAGAACTCTCAGTAGAGGACCAGAACTCTGGACCTCGTTTTGCGTGTCGCCCTAGGATTCGGAAGGTAGGCTTCGTCAGGAGTAGCGGAGAGCCGTGGTAGAGACGAAGTGTCTCTTCGTCGAGCGCGCCGGCTTTTTATACCGCTCGGCGCGGTGAGCTTGGCAGGAGGGAGGCCGATCCTCAGGCGATGGCGCGGTGGTGGGAGCGGCGCGATCCCGTGTGCTCGCTTCGGCGGGGATCGGCTCGCTTCGGCGCTCGTCGGCGTCGTGCGGGAAGGCACCGGTGCGGCGGATTTCCCGCGCACACGGTGCGTTTTAAAAGATTAAAAAATTGTGTGCGCACCGCGCCCTGTCCTCGCCCGACGGAGGATCGGTCGGGCGGCATCCGGCGGGTGGCGGTCGGGAACGATGCCTTGACGTAAGGGGCGCATCGTTACAATTTAAATTACAAAATAAGAAAGAAGAAAATCATTTCGATAACATCTAACAAAAATTAAACAAAATAATTAGGAGAAAAGTGGCGGGAGAGCGGTTCCGAGGCAGGACTGAAGAGCAGGGGAGGTTAGCAAAAGCGACAAAAAGGAAGAGGAAGCCAAAGATAGGACAGAGAAAAAAGGAGGCTGTGTAGGCTAAGGAGATCGCGAAAGAACTAAGAGAGATAGGGCAAGAAATCATGGAGGAAATAAGACGAGAAGGAATGGAAGTCAGGAAGGAAATGGAGGGATTAAGAACACAGTTAGAAAGGATGGAGAAGAGGCAGATTGAAATGACTAGGATCGGTGAGAGTGATAGAAGAGGAGAAGGTGGAAAGAAGGAGTCGGACGAGAGCAGCGGACGAAAACAGAAGGAAACTGAGTTAAAGAAGTTAGAAAAAAACAGTAAAGGAACGGCGATGAAGAAGATGTCAGAAGAGGAGAGAGGGAAGAGCAGTGAAAGAGAATGGAGTAAAAAAGGATGGAGTAGAGATTGGTGGGAGGAAGTTGCAAGTGATGAGGAGGGGAGATGTGAAAGAAGGAGGAAAGGTAATGAGGAGGTGAAAAAACAGGAGGTCAGACAGGGAGGAGAAAAGGTGAGGAAAGGAAAAGGATGGACTGAGAGCGATACGGGGAGTAGAGAGTTAAGTGAGGAGGAGGACAGAGGCAGTAGAGAAATAAGAGGGGTTAGGAAAGACAAAAAAGGGATGGAGGAAAGAGATAGGGAGAAGAAACACGGTGCAGAAAGGAGTAGATTGTGGCGAATGGTGGAAGACGGAGAGGAGGAAGTGAGAAGAAGAAGAGAAAGAAAAGTTAGAGAGACGGAGCGGAGAGACAAAAGAGAGAATAGGGAGAAAGCCGAAAAGAGAAAAAGGAGTCTCATATGGAGGAGAGTAACAGGTGAAGGATCAAAGGAAAGAAGCGAGCTGATGAAAACAATCATGGAAAGAGTGAGAAGAATAATTCCGATAAGAAGGGTCGTGGAGGTGACGGGTGCGGACAAGAAGGTGGTACTATTTATGGAGCTTGAAGAGGAAGACGACAAGGAAGACAAGGAAAGAGTGAGGAGATATGGAAGAGATGGGAAGTAGGAGTCGACGAAGACGATGGAGGAGAGAACCTATAGGCACAGGTTGGTTGAAAAAGCAAGAGAAGAAAGACTGAAAGAAAGGTCAGTGATCCTGACTAATAGGAGACTATGGATAGATGGAAAGGAGGTGAAATGGGATGAGGAGGGAGCCAGATGGAGGAGGATCTGAAGGTCAAGAGAGATGCAGGAACGGAGGTGAGGAAGGCGAAGATGCAGTAGATTGACTGGATAGAGAGAGATAAGAAGAGACGGTGACTGAATGGACAGTGAGATAGAGAAGGTAGAGAAGAGCAGAAGAAGAACGGCGGTGAAGAGGATGTCAGAAGAGGAGAGAGGAGAGAGCTGTGAAGAAAGAAAAATTGAAAAAGGATGAAATAAAGTTATGTCATTGCTATGTTTGTTGTGTTTGATTTGTTTTTTCTGTATTTAGGAAGCAGGTAGAAGGAGATTTATACAAATGTTTTTAAGAATTTTAAATAGTTAAAATTTAAAGTAATACAATTTAAAAGTTTTTTACCTGTTAAAATATTTCTTTCAAAATCAAAACTAAAATTTACATCTTCAGTTTCAATATCTTCGAAAACGTTTAAGTTATCTGTTTCATATTCGTCATTTTTTTCTTCATTTTATTCTAAATGTATGTCACTCGATGTTGTTATTTGTATTGTTCTTATTTTGATTTTGTTCTAAAATGTCAATTTCGCAATCTTCTGAAGCTAATATCCTTACTGCTGTAGGATATGGGCGTTAGGATGGCAGGATTTCTGGGTGTAAGAGATTACGCACGGATGTTTTCAGAAGAATATATTTCTTACTTCACAAAATGACATACGTTCGACCATGTCTCTCGTCAGTAGCGAACTGACTTTCGAGAGCAGCGGCGGCGCCCTCTTCAACACATCCGGCCTAAATGTAGCGCGGCAAAACTTTTTCAAAAATAAAATACATATTCTACACTGCTTTTAACATATTGATTGGCACCATTATCAGTAGTTATAGTATATATTTGGTCCAAAGATATATTAAAAGAAGAACATACATTTTTTATAACTGCTTTTATATATTCACCTGCATATAATATATAACGTTTTTATTTAAAAATATATGTAGATGTAGGTATATAAATTTATAAATGTTAAACATAACCATAATGTTGATTGTCGATTACCTGTATGTTTCTCTTTTAGCTCCTTTAGTGCTAAGGTTCTTAATATAATTTTTGCATCTTTAATGTATTGTATATTAATTCCTAAAAATGATCTATCTAATCGAGTAACAGCGTCGGTTTTCAATAAAATCATAATATTTTTTATATCCTCAGCTATTTCTTTTTTTATTCTATTAGCTTCTTCAAAAACTTTCTTTTGTATTGATTCTGACGAAATAGAGAATTTCTGTTTATTTTCTTCTTCTATCGCGCACTTAATTGGATTTATAATATTTTGAAAACCAGAATCGTCCAAAATACTAAATGGTCTTCCATTTACTGTTATCAACTCCACACAGTTATTTTCGAGGTTTTTTCTTGTTATGTTCAATTTTATTGTATTCATCTCGTTTATTTGCTGTTGTATTCCTTTCTAATTTTTTTGCAATATATTGTTGACGTTGACATCCTTACATTTATTTGAAGAAATTTCAATAAAATAATCTTCTTTGAATTCATGATAACGCATCAAATGTTCCTTTAAATTTGTACCGTGATTACCCTTATACATATATAAAATATAAAATTAAAACTTTATAAATATAAAATCAATTATTTATTACTCGACTACCTGGCTTAAATTATATATAAGTGCACTTGGTGCACTAATAAATAATTGATTTTGTTTTAACCACTGGCGGATTATAAGTTTTCTTTATTTTATAAATATAACTAATAAATTATATATATATATATATATATATATATATATATATATATATATTGTGACGTGACATAGTCACGTCCCCTGTCCAGATGATAGCTTGACCGGGGGGAACGTCCGGGATGTCGTCTCCGCCGGAGCGAGGCGGGGCGACAGCGTTAAAATTCGGTACATTATATTATTTCCGAGGATTTCAGGTATCGAGTAGGTGGCCAGGAGGAAATTGTAACGACTTGAGTCGCGCCGTGGGAGTTTACGGGAGGCGTTCTACGTCGGAGTTGGCCGGCGGGCGGGTCACGATTGGGCCCATATGCCGACGTTGCTTGGAGCGTCTCGCAGGGCGAGCGCATCAGCCCCGATGTTCGCTGGAATAAAGCCTGCCGAATCGCGAAGGAGGGAGATCGCCACGGAGCATTGCCTACCGGTCGACGGAGCCATGGCCTGGCCAGCCTGGCCGTCGTACACCGGCACCAGAGTCGCGGCCCGGTCAGCCGGACTCGAGAATAGGCTTTTCAAACCTGCTGATCGGCAAGGAGGGCTTGCAAGCACGGCGCGCGCAGGCGCGGGCCCGACGTGATCCCGCCGGGCTAGAGGATCGTCACTGTCGTGTTGGCGTGGCGAGGGACAACATCCCGAGAGGACCGGCAGCCGAGCTTGCGGAATTTGTAAAGCCACTACTCGAGCACCTCGTAACCCACGTCTGGGTACAAGTAAGATCGTTCTGACGGCCGGGGCTTTTCCGAGAGCCGCGTAGAGTCACGGGAAGCATGCTTAGAGAATCGCGTACTGTGTCGCGAAGTATTTTGTAACATCGCGTTTGTGCAGAGGAGTATTACCGAGTAAGTAATTATTAAAAGGAATACTGACGGAGGGCCCGGCCAACAGAGTAATATGGGATCGCCCTGCCCGAAAAATCGTACGCGGCCGACAGTCACCGTGTGATTCGTTGTAGTATTCGTCGTGTCTTAGCGTTTTGTGTAATAGCGTTTTGTGTAACCGCGTGATGGGTAATGTAGCGAGGTGTCCTTCGCGCCGAGGTGGACCATATTGTCGCAGAACGGGGGAGTAATGTTTGCGCAATTACGTCACAAGGCGTGAGGCACCTGTATTGGGCCTTTGGGGCTTTTCGCGGGAGGCCCGCGTCTAGCCAATTTGGGACCATTCGCGAGACGTCGCGGATGGGTATTCGGCCGTTGAAAAACCGTCGCGCGTAGGTATTGTGTCTCGCGTTCGTGTAATTGTGTATGGTGTATTACGTTCGGGTAACTGCGTCTCGCGTATCGTGTTCATGTAATCGCGTATTGTGTATTGCGGTCGTGTAACTGCGTCTTATAAGTTGCGTCCTTAGGCTAATTTCCGCGTTATTGTATCTCGTAATTTCTGCGTTGTAAAATTGTAATTCACCGATTCATTTTAAAGAAACCTGCCGATTTATTCTGAAGTAATCTTCTCTCTAAGATTGTAATTCACCGATTTCGTCTGAAACAACTTGCTGATTGATTCTGACGTAACCTTTTCTGTCAAATACATTATATTTGTATTATTGTTATTTGCGTGTGTTAACTGCGCTACGTTCCCTCTCCTCCTCCGACCGCGATTACTCGAAGAAACTCACACCTGAGAGAATTGCGATCTTGTGGATCGTGGTGCGAGGAATCGCACCTGGCGCCCAATATTTCGAGGAATTATTTAGTCGAGCTACCATCTGGGTTTCTGAGAGTCTTGTCGTGATTGATTTTTTAAGATCGTTAGTGAATAAAAGCGACGGCGCGCTCCTCCACGGCCGGCGAGACCGTGAGGACATCGTCGTTGTCGTCACAATATATATATATATATATACATATATATATATATATATATGTGTGTGTGGACGCAGGTGCACGGGAATACGGAAATAGCTCGTGTCAGAATAAGAAAAAGAAGGCCGTTATATCTCTAATCTCGACTTTACTAAAGCTTATCGATGTTGCCTGAGCCGTGTCGCAGAGACAAATGTACGAATGTACGCGGAACAATAGCGTGTCTCTGTGAAAAGGGGAAGCAACCGTTACAATACCGAAACAACCCGAGGATCGAACACAAGTTTCGTAGATTCCAACTATATATATATGTAGGTCCAGAAGTATGTTCCGGGACTTTTTATTTTTTACATCGGTATATTCCAGGACATTTGGCAGTTTCCAGGACTGTCCTGGAAAAAATTCATGTCCTACGGCACGTTTCGGGACAATTTTTTGAATCTGATTACATATATATGCGTTATATTCCAGGACTGTACATTTCAAAAAACGTAAACAGTCCCGGAACATACCTCTAGACCTACATATATATATATATATATATATATACATATATATTCATTGCATAATTAATTAATATTATATAATTAATATATAGACAAGAAAATAAAAATAATGCAATTTACCTTTAGTGATGTTTCACAAATAGTACATTGTGAGGCATCTTCTATTTTATTATAAATGAAATGTTTATGTGCTTTATTGGTATGTTTTCTACTTATGGTCAAAAGGTCTTAGTCTTACCATAAAGGTCAAAAGTCTGTCAAAAGTAAAAAATTATAATATAATATAATTTTCCATACACATCTAATTTAAATTATTTTAATACGAAAATAAAATGTATATAACTAACATAAAATATTAATTTGTGTATTAAATTATTAAATGTAAATAAGAGAATGACTCAAACATTATAGAAAAAAGTTCAAGTATTTTATAATAAATGTAAATACAGTAATACACTTTAGAATTTTAGATAAATATAAAATTAAATTAAAATTAATTTACGGATCAAAATGTATCCCAAACAGCACACGATATCCTATGATTCCTATGGATATCCATTTGTCCATTTCATGTCCGAAATGTCCATTGTCCATGAACGTCATATGGAATATATGGATATACACAAGGACCACAAGATATCGGTGCCGTCTGGGTAGAACAAACTCAAAATAAAGACAAATAATCGATGCCAAACAGAAAGAATTGCAAGAAAACGTAACGTATGTAGCTCTTACATAAAAAAAGATTATATCTCCTACAATACAAAATAATGCAACACTTAATCGTCTCAATTACACACTCGTATTTTCAGTTTTCATGCATAAAACATATGTGACTGATGTATAAGATAATTAAGATATACCTGTACTGCGATATGAAAGATGATGATATAGGTTATCAAATATCAATGTTATCACACTACTTTTTTAGTGAATTTTTGCTAACTTTTTAAGGTTCTCCTTATAGAGGCTCTCTAGCCACTGTCATAGACTTCGACAAATCGACACTTCGTATAATTATACTAGACCGCTGATGGCCGTTTTTGCACACAGAACGTGGGAACGCTTGCGCGGCAAGAAGCAACGCAGCAGCTAATCAACGTGCGATTATTTCGTAAGAACCAGATATTTATCGGTTATCGACCGCGTCGCTTCTTGCCGCGCGGTAATCGCGCGCATTTTTGCGTCCTGTGTGCAGGAAACAACCATAAAGTAATGAATTATATGTATATAGATTAAGAACCGGAAAAAAAACCGAAAAAACCGTAAACCGAAAATAATTATATCGGTTCGGTTATGATTCCGGTTCTACAAACTTTAAAAAATTTCGTACCGGTTACGGTTTTGGTCCAACTAAAAAAAGGGTTATGGAACGGTTTTTGGTTTCGGTTCCGGTTCGACACGACCCATCCCAGATGCGTTTTTTTTTTTCTGAAAGAGGGATTTACCAAGTTTAATTTGACCGACATAACAGCTCCCAAAACACGCTTGCTCCGAATATAGCATCGACTCTTTGGGGGACGTAAAACGTTTCGTCGGCAAGTTTAACATTCGGGGGAATGTTCCACAACTGATTGATAGATAGATTAAGTGATTAATTACTGTATCCTAGTATTTACTCTGAAACTCTAGCGACGAATATGACGAAGAATACCACTGAAAGTTTGTCTTAATTGGATTCCCGATTTTTTTTGCATCGGAACATCCAGCAATAATTGCAAATACTTGCTGGCGATAGCGCATTTATCCTTAAATCTGTTGGTTAAGAGATTTCCAAGCAATCGTGTAATTTTCCGTGTACTTTAGAGATTGAATAACTTTGGCAGCTCTACCTTTCAGAGATAATTTAAGGTAATACATGCGTTGAATGTTTGTTAAATCGCTATTAAGGGTCCATATACCTTAGTAGGTCCAAAAAAAGGTAATTTTTGTGCATTTTTTGTGGAGAAAGTAAACAAAATAAATCATTCAATATTTTTGAATTATATTTATGATACTTTTAAGTAGTTATAAAAATTTTTTCAGCCCATTTGGCGAAGCGGGATACTGGGCAACGGCGACCTGTGCGCGGAATAGGTTGCTCCATGGCGGAGGTCTTCCAGGTCGTAAAATGTGTCTGAAACATCGAATCAATTGATTTTCCTGTTCAGTACAAGTGTCCCTATAGAATAGACTACAATCATATCGATATATGCAATATTTAATTTTTTATAAGCAAAAAAGTATCGAAAATTTATAGTGAAAATTAATTTTTTTTTTAAACTGCCGCCATTTTATAAATTTTTATTCAAAATAATTTTTTTTAGTCTACTCTATAGGGACACTTGTACTGAACAGGAAAATCGATTGATTCGATGTTTCAGACACATTTTACGACCTGGAGGACTTCCGCCATGGAGCAACCTATTCCGCGCACAGGTCGCCGTTGCCCAGTATCCCGCTTCGCCAAATGGGCTAAAAAAATTTTTATAACTACTTAAAAGTATCATAAATATAATCCAAAAATATTGAATGATTTATTTTGTTTACTTTCTCCACAAAAAATTCACAAAAATCACCT